>NW_024747697.1:0-10476 GCF_018991925.1 Homarus americanus | reverse complement strand
ATACAAATCAAGGTGTATATACAGAGAGGCAGACCAGTCCACAATGTATCAGGTATAGTAATGACCTACTAATCTTTTAAATAGCACACAATGCTGTGGTCAGGGTCAGAGCGGTCATATCTGCCTTCTCACCTGGTTACAAATCTTCTTAATTACAAAATTGTCCAGCTTGTACATGCCGTTACTCAAATTCATGTTGAATGCTTCTGTATGTTTAATAAGACTAGATTCTATGATGTTCCTACTATCAATTGAATTACATGGTAATATTGAGGAGGCATTATCCCAGTCAATGCAATGCTTGTTATCCCTCAAATGAACAAACAGAGCATTGGATTCCTGGCCTGTCCTAACACTGCATTTGTGTTGTTTAATTCTAGTTGCAAGATCTTTTCCTGTCTGGCCTAAGTAAAACATATTACATTCCTTGCAAGGAACTTTATAAATGCAACCAATTGTGTTGTTGGGGGAGTTCTTGATTAACATTTGTTTAACAGTGCATGAGTGTTTAAATGCCACATTGACGTTCCAGGTTTTTAGCTGTGCAGGAATGTGTGAGAAATTTTTGTGAAATGGTAATATTAAGATATTCTTATGGTCATGGGTGGGCTTGGGATCAGTTCTATAAAAAGTTTTCTTAGTAATGTTTAAGCATTTGTCTATGAAAGATCTAGGGTATTTAAGGTTTGAGCCAATATTATATATATATTTGTATTCCTCATCGATGAATTCCGGACTGCAAATTCTCAAGGCACGTAAAAAACATTGTTGAAAATACTGACTGTTTGACTTTATTATGGTGGGCAGAATAATAATGAATGTATGAACACACATTAGTTGGTTTTCTATAAATACTGAACTTAAAAGTGTTACCTATTCTGTGTATCAGACAGTCTAGGAATGGCAATTTACAGTCTTGCTCTAATTCCACAGTGAATTTGATCGAGGAGGCTAAGTTGTTAAGTTGTGGCAGGAAAGCTTTTAGGTCCTCATTACATGGCCAGAGACATAATACATCATCAACATATCTAAACCAGACTGCTGAAGGTGGTAAAATATTACTTAATAGTTTCTTTTCAAAGAATTCCATATATAGGTTGCTTAATACAGGTGAGAGTGGATTACCCATTGCCATACCAAATTTTTGAGCATAATATTCTCCATTGAATTCAAATTTACAATCCTTAATACATAGTTTGATGAGTTCGATGAAGTCGTCTTTCGAGACGGGCAATGAAATATTATCCAGGGAATCTATGAGGAACTCCAGTAAATCATCAACTGGGACCTTTGTAAAGAGTGATGTTACATCAAAACTGACCAGTTTAAAATCATAATTAATATGTAAGTTATTGAGTTTATCAACCAAATCCATATTATTCTTGATATTGGAGTTAGAAATGTTGCCAACTAGGGAATTTAGTAAAGAAACTAACCATTTAGATAGTTTATAAGAGATTGACCCAACTGAGCTAATGATGGGTCTTGCTGGGTTATTAAGCTTGTGGGTCTTGATTACACCGCACATGTATGGCAGTGGAGGGGACGTTGAAGTAAGATGTTTAATGAGAGTAGCTTTGCCTCTCAATAGAGACTTCAGTTTTTTGTTGAACTGGGTGTTGACAGTGTTGAGAGGATTATTTATGAGTTTAGAATATGTTGCAGCATCACACGAAAGGTCATTGCAAATGTAAATAGTGTTTTACCCCTAGGCCAGACAGAAAGATAAATTAAACAAGATAAATACAGTGTTAGGACAGGCCAGGAATCCAATGCTCTGTTTGTTCATTTGAGGGATAACAAGCATTGCATTGACTGGGATAATGCCTCCTCAATATTACCTTGTAATTCAATTGACAGTAGGAAAATCATAGAATCTAGTCTCATTAAACATACCGAAGCATTCAACATGAATTTGAGTAATGGCATGTACAAACTGGACAATTTTGTAATTAAGAAGATTTGTAACCAGTTGAAAAGGTTGGGTCACCTTACCCTCTGAACTGACTGCCGACCGTTTCGGTGCTATTTAAAGATTACTAGGGTCATTACCTAATACCTGACCATTGTTGACCTGATCTCACCCTCCTCTGTATATATACACCTTGTTTTGCACTTCTCCTTAGTCTGTACTCACCCCTGAAGACGTGAATTACATGAAAGCGCTTAGGAACTTCGTGTTTTCTTCTTTCCTTGTGGTTATCAGCATATACCTAGATCACGCACACCTACAGTGATTTACTTGCATATATATATATATATATATATATATATATATATATATATATATATATATATATATATATATATATATATATATATATATAAAATACCTGTACTATAGTGGACATTCCTACAACCTAAATATACGTCAAGGCCTTGTTTATGTTGGTATTACTTGACCATCTTGACTTACCACTAACCGTTGTGTGCTATTTAAAGATTAGTAGGTTGCTACCTAATACTCATCTAGTCAGTAATCTGGTCTCAATTCTCCTCTGTATATATACACCTTGTTTTGCACTTCTCCTTAGTCTGTACTCACCCCTGAAGACGTGAATTACATGAAAGCGCTTAGGAACTTCGTGTTTTCTTCTTTCCTTGTGGTTATCAGCATATACCTAGATCACGCACACCTACAGTGATTTACTTGCATATATATATATATATATATATATATATATATATATATATATATATATATATATATATATATATATATATATATATATATAAAATACCTGTACTATAGTGGACATTCCTACAACCTAAATATACACATCTAAGTCATGTTGGTCATTTATCAGTTGACAGTTGTATAAGAATTCAGTAGGTGTTACAATAAGCAACAAGTGTGGTGCAGGACAGTGTTCTGATAAACCATGCACAAGGCTCTCACATCCTTTTGCTTGTTTACATTGTTGAGGGGAGATGTGTGTTGTGGACAGCACTGTAAGGTACTGATGTGGGTGTTGAGAAAATATATTTTACTATATGCTGAAAAAAAGAAACTTTGTCCAGCGCTAAATTACCTGAAACCTTCTTCGCCACTGTGCTCTACGCTGGTGGGGTTGTCAGCGCTGGTCTCCACAAACGACGGAGGACCGCCATCGCTACTGTCTTGTTGCTCCCAGAATTCTTCATCCTCTCCCAAATGGCCAATATTATACCTTTCTTGGAACATAGGAAATTTTTATGGCTGAAATATGACAATGTCATTCAGATCTTAAAACATTAAGTAGTTACAAGATACACGACATTATTTTATATCTCAAGTGATGATAGATAAAACAATATAGACGTTTCAATTTGTTGAATTTCCTACAGTTGATACATCAGATCCTTGGCTGTCAGGGTGCCAGCTGCTAACTCATAAGTCTTTGATGGGTTGTAAACAATATTAAGTTTTGTTATTAATGTTGTGTTACTCTGCACACCTACTTTGCATCAGTCCAAGTTACTTCCACCCCTTAGGCCGGTCCACACAACAGTGACTTGACGAGAAAATATCCAGATAAAGTTAGATAGCATTCTATTATTGCTATGTTAGAACTCTAAGCTGGGAGTTTTTATTTCATTAGACCTGAATATTTGTTTTCGGTTAAGTTTTAGTGTCTTACAAAGATACTCTGAATAATATTTGGCAATTGTACTATCGACGAATTAGCTTATTGCTGTAGCTCTATAAACTGCGCCGGAAGTTTCCAGTTCGTTAGACTGGCATATTTGGCTTTGGATTAAACTTATGTGTATTCTACTCCGGGAGTTCCTGTTCGCTGGACCAGGTTATCCGGTTATGTCTAGACTCGCCTTTCTCCAGTACCAACCCTCTCCGTGATGTAGACAACAGAGAAAAAATTCAACAACAACAACAAAATCCCAACATCCCATATAAACAACTCAGGGGGTTAATGGGCGTGACCCCAAGTGACCTGAGGTGACGACAGTTAGAGAGGTGAGGTCAGCGCGACGATCAATTGTGTGGAAGGTGGTGAAGTGATCGTCCGTCTTCACATCGACCTGTACACTGGGCTCCCACACCCTCCCTCCCTCCCTCTGCCTCCTTTGGTACTAAAATTTACCTCCCCCCACCCACCCCCCCCCACCAATCCCCCACCCACCCTTTTCCTATGTTTTCCTCTTGTTGTTTTTATCTAAATTGGTTGATCCTGATTGACTGACTCACTGTATGACTGACTAATTCATTGTATGACTGACTGGTTCATTAACAGATCCTGACTGACTGATTGATTGATTGAATGATCCTGACTGACTGATTGAATGAATGACTGGGCGATTGACTGACTAATCTTTCCTTTCTGACTGGTTCATTAACTGATCCTAACCGGCTGATTGATCCTGATTGACTGACAGAGAACTTTTTTCTAACCAAGCCACACTGATGCTGCTTTAGGGGGTAGTACAGTAGGTCCTGTAAACTCTGTTGTTTACTGTTGTGGAAATGGGGATATTTTTTTCCCTCTGTTTTGCTGTTGTGTTTATAATTATAAACTCTTATCCTTATATCACTTTACTACCCTTGATATCAGCTGTTACCCATGATATCTGCTGTTACCCATGATATCTGCTGTTACCCATGATATTAGCTGTTATCCATGATATCTGCTGTTACCCATGATATCTGCTGTTACCCATGATATCTGCTGTTACCCATGATATTAGCTGTTACCCATGATATTAGCTGTTACCCATGATATTAGCTGTTACCCATGATATCTGCTGTTACCCATGAGATTAGCTGTTACCCATGATATCTGCTGTTACCCATGATATCTGCTGTTACCCATGATATCAGCTGTTACCCGCGATATTGGCTGTTACCCATGATATCTGCTGTTACCCATGATATCAGCTGTTACCCATGATATCAGCTGTTACCCATGATATCTGCTGTGCCGCGAGTAGCTGTTGCCCGCCCGGTATCTGCTGTTGCCCGCTGATATCTTCGCTTTTTCCATGATATCGGCTGTTGCCCGCCGATATTAACTGTTACCCATGATATTAACTGGTACCCATGATATCTGCTGTTACCCACATGATATTGGCTGTTGCATGATGTCTGCTGTTACCCATGATGTTAGCTGTTGCCGCAGTATCTGCTGGCACCCCGCGATATCGCTGTTACCCATGATATCTGCTGTTACCCATGATATCAGCTGTTACCCATGATATCTGCTGTTACCCATGATATCTGCTGTTACCCATGATATCTGCTGTTACCCATGATATTAGCTGTTACCCATGATATCTGCTGTTACCCATGATATTAGCTGTTACCCATGATATCTGCTGTTACCCATGATATTAGCTGTTGCCCATGATATCTGCTGTTACCCATGATATTAGCTGTTACCCATGATATTGGCTGTTACCTGATATTAGCTGTTACCGCCGATATCTGCTGTTACCCATGATATTGGCACAGCCCACCGCGATATCTGCTGTTACCCATGATATCAGCTGTTACCCATGATATCAGCTGTTACCCATGATATCTGCTGTTACCCATGATATCTGCTGTTACCCATGATATTAGCTGTTACCCATGATATTAGCTGTTACCCATGATATCTGCTGTTACCCATGATATTAGCTGTTACCCTTGATATCTGCTGTTACCCATGATATTTGCTGTTGCCCATGATATCTGCTGTTACCCATGATATCAGCTGTTACCCATGATATCAGCTGTTACCCGATATCTGCTGTTACCCATGATATCAGCTGTTACCCTTGATATTAGCTGTTGCCGCCGATATTGGCTGTTGCCCGCGGTATCTGCTGTTTACCCGCCCAGTGATATTGGCTGTTACCCATGATATCTGCTGTTACCCATGATATCTGCTGTTACCCATGATATCAGCTGTTACCCATGATATTAGCTGTTACCCATGATATTAGCTGTTACCCATGATATCTGCTGTTACCCATGATATCTGCTGTTACCCATGATATCAGCTGTTACCCATGATATCTGCTGTTACCCATGATATTAGCTGTTACCCATGATATCTGCTGTTACCCATGATATCTGCTGTTACCCATGATATCAGCTGTTACCCATGATATTAACTGTTACCCATGATATTAGCTGTTACCCATGATATCTGCTGTTACCCATGATATTAGCTGTTACCCATGATATCTGCTGTTACCCATGATATTAGCTGTTACCCATGATATCTGCTGTTACCCATGATATTAGCTGTTACCCATGATATTAGCTGTTACCCATGATATCTGCTGTTACTCATGATATTAGCTGTTACCCATGATATCTGCTGTTACCCATGATATCAGCTGTTACCCATGATATCAGCTGTTACCCATGATATCTGCTGTTACCCATGATATCTGCTGTTACCCATGATATCTGCTGTTACCCATGATATTAGTTGTTACCCATGATATCTGCTGTTACCCATGATATTAGCTGTTACCCATGATATCTGCTGTTACCCATGATATTAGCTGTTACCCGCGATATCTGCTGTTACCCATGATATCAGCTGTTACCCTATGATATCAGCTGTTACCCATGATATTAGCTGTTACCCATGATATTAGCTGTTACCGCGGTGTGGCACCCATGATATCTGCTGTTACCCATGATATTGGCTGGTACCCATGATATGCTGTTACCCATGATATCAGCTGTTGCCCCATGATATCGGCTGTTACCATGATATCTCTTTTGTTACCCATGATATCTTTTGTTACCGCTGATATCTGCTGCTGCCCATGATATTGGCTGTTACCCCACCAGTATCTGCTGTTTACGCGATATTAGCTGTTACCCTTGATATCTGCTGTTACCCGCGATATTTGCTGTTGCCCGCAGTATCTGCTGCACCACGTATCAGCTCAGCCGCATGATATCGGCTGTTACCCATGATATCAGCTGTTACCCATGATATCAGCTGTTACCCATGATATCAGCTGTTACCCATGATATCAGCTGTTACCCATGATATCAGCTGTTGCCCATGATATCAGCTGTTACCCATGATATCTGCTGTTACCCATGATATCTGCTGTTACCCATGATATCTGCTGTTACCCATGATATTAGCTGTTACCCATGATATCAGCTGTTACATATGATATCTGCTGTTACCCATGATATTAGCTGTTACCCATGATATCAGCTGTTACATATGATATCAGCTGTTACCCATGATATCAGCTGTTACCCATGATATCAGCTGTTACCCATGATATCAGCTGTTACCCATGATATCAGCTGTTACCCATGATATCAGCTGTTACCCATGTCAACAGAGTTATTGGATGTTGCCTAAAACTTATTTGCAATTCGATGTAGGTGTGATAGCCGGTCAGATGTGTAATAAATATACATGTCGTTCACACACACGCACACACGCACAATCGCACACTCACCGTCTACCCCATTCTAACTGCTCTCAGACACACACACTCACTCACCACACCCGCACTCACTCAGATACACACAAGCACACTCAAACACACACACACGCACACATACTCTCACACACACCGATACACACACACAAAATAACAAACAAATAGGCAAATACACACGCGCATACACTCACACACATACATACACGCGCGCATACACTCACACACATACATACACGCGCGCACACCGGACACGCACGCAAGCGCCGCTAAAATTGAGTTTGACTCATCAATAAAAGCCTTAGTTTACAAAAACATATTTTTTCTTTTTTATATTTTTTATAAAGCAAGGATGACGAGGAGGACGTCGCCTGATGCATGATACTGCTGTGTTTGATGTGGTCACGTGATCCTCGCCCACCTTTTGTTCTTGTCATCGTCCATCATTTTTTTAACTTAACACTGAAAGATTTGGATGCCGTTTCCAGTACAGTTTAACATCGCTATTATGATTGACAGGTTTTTTAACAGGTGGATCTGTATTGTGAAAAAAAAATGTATAAGGGAAAAAACTCGATGCAATTTCGGGTATTATTGATTGAGGTGTAAGTTGATTTTGACGCAGTTTAAGGTGTGGCGTAGCGCCGTAGTTATGAGTGAGAGGTTTTTATTGAACTTGAAATTTTATTGTTAATATTTCAGAATGTAATATAACATCGATGTCATTTGTGAGATGTTATTTTTTAGTTGAAAAAGGAGTTTATATATATATATATATATATATATATATATATATATATATATATATATATATATATATATATATATATATATATATATATATATATATATATATATATATATATATATATATATATATATGAAATGTGATTGATGTATGTGTGTATTAATGTACTGTACTACTATTATTTATAGTTATATAATTGAACGTCAGAATTATGAGTTGAGGTTTTTTAAGCTGTGAATCAGGGGGAAAATGTTATACTGTACTGTAGCGCTGATCTTACAGCTTACCTTAATAAGATCAATGGTGTATATTGAACAATTGAATACTTAAATATACGTATCTAATAAAGTATTATAAGGTGAGTGTAAGGGGACTTAGACGTGTGTGTGTGTGTGTGCGTGTGTGCGAGGCGTGAGAGGAAACACTCCAGATTATAACACAGTACAGTATTGGAAGACAAGAGGAACATTGGCAAGGGGGTGGCGTGAGTCTGGCTGAGTGTTGACACAGCTGATCAGCCTCCAACATGTTCATCATCTGATCCACCTGTCAACACAACCAGCTGTTTTAGAATTTATCACTTTTTTATGGATCATGTGAAGATTACTCACCCAAAATTATTTCACCTGATAATTAACATCCGCATTACCTGAGAGGGGTTACCTTAGGTTAGGTTATTGGAGTGGTTAATCTTAAGGTGAAATAAACTGGGGCTTAATATTCACGTGATCCGTTTTGATGTCCATCTATCCAGCCACTCACTCTAACAAGACCTTTTTGAAGTGGATATTTTGTTTTTACTGGACGATCTATTTTCCCTTGGAACATTTTTAAATTGACCATTTTGGCAGAGGACTCATTCTTTGCCTTTATTAGCACCTGTAATATGTGTCATTATTAACTTCGACTATCCTTAACAGGGCCACTATTAGCATAAACCACCATTAACCTGGGCCACCTTTAACCTTGAGCCATCATTAACCTAAACCACCCTTAACCTGAGCCATTACTAACATGGCCAGTTTTAATATACTTTCCTTGAATAAAGTAATTCTGGTATTGTTCACTTTTTCCTTGATTAAATCCTCGACTGTCAAAAATCATTGAAACAAAAATTTTCCTTTGTTACGTTATTTCAGGTAAAAATCATTTTAAAAATATTCTTCCTCTTTCATCCTCCTCATTGATGACCATAAGTTGAATCTATTTTTTTTCCATAGATAAAATAAATGCTAGTCTGTATTTAGTACTGGCACTGTGGAATATATGAAGAGAGAGTTTATTCTGAAAGCGACTTTTGCAGCGCAGTTTTTGTTTATTGCACTTAGAGTTTTCTATTTTCCTGTTGAAATTTTTATCCGGAATATTCTTTTTCATCCATTTCTGAATGTGACAACAAGTTGGAGCGCTCACCTCCAACAGTTCATATCAAGCTTACTGGTATCGTTAAAAGTTTTATTCCACATTTTCCTTGATATTTTACCAAAGAAGAAGCATTTATAATGTTTAGGTAATTTTCAAACAATCTTAATGACTAAAGAGTTTGTGAATTGTTAAGTCTTATAAACCTTACCATTTATAGTTACCGTAATGTAAAAACCATATATTTTATACATGTTTAGGTTTCGTTGACCTTTATACTATGTACGCCATTATGTTTAAACATTCGTACAAAAATATATAGAGTTCATGTATGATTACAATTCTTGATCTTGATAATATGATTAACTGTTAAATAAAACCACAGTGTTTATGAAGGATTTAAGGTCATTGACTTTTTCCTATACTTCCTTTTTGAGTATCCTTAAAATGCGTTAAGAGTTTATACGGGACTTAATCACATCGGTATATTACATTAAATACCACTTTAGTCAAGACAATTAGGATTTTTTTTAATGTTGTCAACACCTACATTTATCGGTGGCGCCATCCTAAACACCCAATGTTTCCTTTGATACCAAATAACAATCTATAATACATTTATATTTAAGAGTTGATTTTGCAATGCATTACCAGTTTTCAACAACTAAGGTCATTAAGCCCTAATTTACTGAGTTCTATCTTTCATAACCATTAGTTGTTAGACAGTACAAATTACTAACCTTAATAGGCTTCAAGACCAAAGATGGTGAAGCGCAGTAACAACATTATAACGCCAAATAAAAGTCTTTAGGTTGGGTCATCCAGTAATCATTAACAATTATAAGATATATTTCACCTATTGTCGCCAATTGATGTTCATATAAAGTATTACTACACCTCGACAACTTAGGTCGTTAAGGGTGTATCCTAGTAAAGACAATAGCCATCAATAACTAAGATCA
>NW_024747696.1:0-41966 GCF_018991925.1 Homarus americanus | reverse complement strand
GACAAGAAAGGGAAAGTGACCTTGACTGTGACCGCCTGTGGCTATTTTTAGCCGTCCTTGTGTTCGGAGGTGGTCAGTAATGCATATCTGTATATTTACTGATCATAATACTTATCTCTTATAAATAATTCATTTAAAATTTATTTTTTGCAAAGAATATTCAGTAAATGACTGCATTAATTCTTGAAACTACAACAGTGGTAAATTTAGGATATAAATAATGAACAGAAGTCGCGTCATGGATTCGGAGTTTGGTCCTTAACGATCACCATAAATGTAGCCTCCCTTTTTCGCGAAACACGTATATAAATTAAAGAAAATACTTGCAGTATATTTAATATATTACAGTATATTATATATAAATAAATAAACAAATAAATTCAAATTCCCTTATCATCCTGTGTCATATACAGAAATACTTGAGTCCCTGAGCGAGTACACAAAAAGAAAACGGAGGACTAAGACATCCTGAAGTGGATAGAGATCGACATCTCTACTGGGGGACTCAAACGTTTCTCATGTTTCGTGGGCGCTCTAGCATAATATGAATATGTAAATTACAATTTACATATATATATATATATATATATATATATATATATATATATATATATATATATATATATATATATATATATATATATATGTAAATTGTAAAAATTTAAATAAAAGATAAAAACTAAATACGTAGCGTTTAAAGTGTTAAAGTGTACTGTACAGTGTTGTGGCTTGGCTCAATGTTTACAGTTCACGTTCGACATCACTTGTTCAATTGATTTATGTGTTTTGTTTGTGAAGAAATACCTGTACAGTATATGTAAATTGTAAAATTTTAAATAAGAGAGAAAAACAAAATAAGTAGCGTTTAAAGTGTACTGTACATTGTGGCTTGGTGCGGGGTTATGCAGTGTTTACAGTTCACGTTCGACATCACATGTTCAATTGATTTATGTGTTTTGTTTGTGAAGAATTGCAGAAATAATTTATGTAATATTTATGTATACAGTATATCTGTACAGTATATGTAAAATGTAAAGTTTTAACTAAGAGAGAAAAACAAAATACATAGCGTTTTAGACCCGCGCACACTGTTTACTCCACACTTTGTTTGAAACACGTGAAGTTTTTAAGCGTCCTCAGTGAATTCTGATTACTGTTTCTCCAATTTTGTGACTATGGAAAAGAAGAATATCTCTGGGAAGCACTCTGGTGATCGCATTTCCGGTGGTGATCGTAAAAGAAAGGCTATAACACTTGAAGAAAAGCTTGATGTTTCATGACTCCTCAGCCTCAACATCACCCTTATCCCCCATCAAGTTATATTCATATTTTTTCAAGATAAAGTGTAACATTTACTGTATGATTTCATTATTAGATATGAATGTAACATTTATTTAGACTGTGCTATCCTTTGTGTTAGGCTAACTACGAAATTTTTTTTCGATTTGGAGTAATCTGCTGGACTTGAAGCAGAAGAGGGAGGAGTCGAGGAGGAACGGGGACAGGTGCACATGGGTTATACTCAGGGGGAGGGTAGTGGAAACAAGTGTGCCGACACAGGGCCAGGGGGCAGCAGTGCACCCTCCACCCACTCAACCCCCCCACCCGGGAGGCGGCACCAGCTCAGCCTACCGGACAGGAGGGAACGAGCGCCATATAAACAATGACATTTTTAACCACACCCTGCAAAATACAGTGTACTTAGCAAATGCTGCAGCTTCTGAGAATGTGGGTGGAGCGGGTTTATTACTAAGAGCAGAGACGTTACCGAGAACAAATTCTGGCTTGAATGTCATGTACACTAATACCGACACGTTCCTTGATAAGAGGGAGGAGTTTGAAACACTACTAAGAGTACACCAACCAGATATTGTAGGAGTTGCAGAACTGTTGTACAAGAACAGGAGAATCGACCCAGAGGAATGTGAGTTCAGTATTCCTGGATATGACTCATTTACGAACCTAACTCAAGAATCCTGCAGGAGGGGTGTGGTTATCTACGCTAGGCAAGACCTTACAGCCAGCCAGGCGAGGGTACAGGGAGAGGATGTTTTTGAAGAGTCCAAGTGGTGTAAAATTAAATTAAAGGCAGGGGACTTACTTATCGTCGGGTGTATCTACAGATCCCGAACTGTGGCCCACTAAATCAAAGGAACTTAAGAACCTTAATAAACAATGCGGCGATGCTCAACCCCAGCCACCTCCTTATCATGGGGGACTTTAACTATGGCGACATCGACTGGAGAAACGAGTCAACCCCGAATGACTTGAATAATCCTGCTACTCTTTTTGTAGAAACTCTGAGAGATAATTTTCTGTTCCAACATGTGAGAGACCCGACACATTACAGAGGGGAGCAAACACCCAAGCCACTTGACCTCATCATAACAAACGAGGAGGGTGTGGTGGCCAAACTGGAACACCTTGCCCCAGTTGGCACCAGTCACCATACAGTGTTGTCATTCAGATTTAACTGTTACCTAATTCAAGATAAGGCCAGGCCAAGGTGCAAATATTACAAGGGAAATTACAATGGGATGAGGGAAGAGATGAGGGGTATCAACTGGCCTGACTTATTAAGGTACAAGAACGCAGACACTACGCTGAATATCATAACTAGTAAAATGACCCATTTGATCGATAAATATATACCCAAGACCAAACCCAGTGCTTCTAGGAATACGAGGGGATCCCTACACATGAACCATGCGGCGGTCGACAAAATTAAGAAGAAAAACCAGAAATTCAAGACGTGGGTTGGGTCAAACGATGAGCAAGACAGGAGGATGTATGCAAGAGCCAGAAACCAAGCAAAGATAGAGTGTAGGAGGGCTGAAAAGGAGTTCCAAAGGCTGGTTGCACGCGAGGTCAAGTCAAACCCAAAGGCATTTTACCGCTATGCAAAGTCGAAATTGAAAACGCGAGTAGGAGTATCAGACCTGAGGCTTGAAGATGGTAGTTACGCAGATTCTGACCAGGATAAAGCTGAGGCATTGAACAGCTTATTTTCCTCAGTGTTCACAAGAGAGGATGCAACTAACCTTCCTGCGTTTGAGGACAGACGGTTCGACACAGCACTGACCCACATTGTGTTCACAGAAGAGGGTATTAGAAATAAACTGTCCAGGCTAAAGGTCCATAAGAGTCCTGGACCTGACATGGTGCATACTAGAGTGCTAAGGGAGCTGTGCAACGAGCTTGCAGAGCCCCTGAAGATTCTGTTTTGTAAATGCCTGGATGAACAAATGGTCCCCAGTGAATGGAAAGTGGCTTATGTGAGTCCTATCTTCAAGAAGGGCGATAGGCACTCCACGAACAACTATAGACCGGTGAGCCTGACCAGCATAATATGTAAAGTACTTGAGAGTATTATCAGAGATGCAGCGATGGAACATCTACTACGAAACAACCTTGTAAAAGATTGCCAACACGGTTTTATGCCGGGGCGCTCTTGCTTGACACAATTGCTCAAGGTATTTGATATTTGGACCCATATTCTAGAACGGGGTGGTAATATCGACAATATTTACCTAGATTTTGCCAAGGCTTTCGACAGTGTACCCCACGAAAGGCTGAAAATCAAACTGGAAGGGTACGGAATTCGGGGAAATGTCCTAGCGTGGATAGAAGACTTTCTACATGACCGCAAGCAATGTGTGGTGATTAATGGCACGAAATCGTCATCTGTACCTGTAACAAGTGGGGTACCGCAGGGTAGTGTATTGGGCCCGCTGTTGTTTGTTTGTTTCATAAATGATATGCCTGACGTTGTACACTCCTCCATACAAATGTTTGCCGATGATGCCAAGTTATTTCGGGAAATTAAGAACCAAGCGGACTGTGAAGAGCTGCAGAAGGACCTCTGTGGGCTCCAGGAATGGTCGAAGGAATGGCTGCTGAGATTCAATGTCACGAAGTGTAAGAGGATGCACCTGGGGCGTACCAACGGTAAGGAGGCGTACCATATGTCCCAACGGGATGAAGAAAATGTACTAGTTGAGACTGTGTGTGAGAAGGACCTAGGTGTGTATGTTGACAATGAGCTGAAGTTCTCGGGCCATTGTGAGAAGAAGGTAAATCAGGCAAATAAATTATTGGGTCTTATAAGAAGGTCGTTCAGATATCTAGACGGTCCGTCCCTCGTGACGATCTTCAGGAGTGAAGTGCTTCCCCATCTGGAGTACTGTCACCCCATCTGGTCCCCGAGATATGCTAGGGACTGTCAGTTGGTTGAAAATGTTCAAAGGAGGGCCACCAAACTGGTGCCTGCACTTCGGCATCTCAGCTACCCTGAGAGATTGGAGCGCCTGAACTTGCCTAGCTTATACTACAGACGGGCAAGGGGGGACCTAGTTGAGGTTTATAAGCATCTCAGGGGGCACTACTCAGTTGAGTGTCCTTACTTGGAGCTGGCGGACGCTCGCCCCACAAGGGGTCACAGCTCAAGATTGAAGAAGCCGCAAGTCCGGAAAACCGTGAGGGCAAACTTTTTCGGAGTGAGGGTTGTAAACTCTTGGAACAATCTACCAGAGAGTGTTGTGACGGCACCGAGTGTGAGCTCTTTCAAGAGAAGACTTGACCAACACTGGAGCGGGTTCAGGTACATTCAGGAGCCGGTGCATGCCCAGTATTTGCCAACAGTGCGTGACAGAGACGTGACCGATCGCCCGGGCGGCTAGCGAGCCGACCTTTTGGTGAAGAATATAAAGGAAAAGAGACGTGACCGATCGCCCAAGCGGCTAACAAGCCGATCAGTGGCGAAGAGGATAAAAGTAAAAAGTAAAAGTTCTCCATAAGCCCTGTTATTTCTATTACACGAATTTCTATAACACGATGTTTTACAAGAACACTACTATCGCGTTATAGCAGAACTACCTGTATACCAAAATCACTATCACTATCACCAAGCATTCCTAGGATGTCCACGTGAGCACTGTCATCACTAAACACACGTTCAGGAATAATGTGCTCCTGAACCTATACCAGAAGGCCTGGCCTCACTCAACTCTTGCTCCAATATCGGGCAGATATTGCACAGCATTTTACACACCCGTGGATGAACAACATCATTGTTACGCCGAAAAGTTATCAAAAATAGCCATAGAAAGTATACTGAACCTCCTTATGCTATACAATGCACCAAAACTAACAAGGAGGCAGCATCTGGGCGCGCGGATTGGCCGAGGAGCTGTGACATAGCAAGGGGAAATCCATTGTGATTGGCTACCTCAGGGGTATGGTCCGAGGGAGGCGCGCTGTCATTGGCTCGCGCTCCTCTCGCTCTGAACGGGAAGTTGCCACCTTCTTTGACTGAGCGCACAGCCAGATACGTAGCTCCAGGCCTGAGGCAAAATCACGCCTAATTTTGAAGGACTTTCTACCATATTTCTATTCTAGCTAGAGCGTTACATCCAACGGGTGAAAATAGTGATATCCATCAAAAAACGCATTTTGGCCAGAGTGTCACTTCACCCCCCTCTAATGCTGAGCGCCTCAATTCTAGTGGGTTATGAGAAACATAACATCAATTCTAGTGTGTGATGAGAAACATATTTCTAGTGGGTGATAAGAAACACTACTTCAATTCTAGTGGGTGATGAGAAACATAGTTCTAGTGGGTGATGAGAAACACTACATTAGTTCTAGTGGGTGATGAGAAATACCATCAACAAGGCAGAGTGAAGCCATGTGTCATCTTCATAGACTTCTGTGTAATTTTTATCCTAACCTAACCTAACCTAACATAACTTTAACCAAACCTAGCATAACGTAACTTAAGATAGCATAGTCTAACTTAAGATGACCTGACCTAACACAACTTAACCCAGCTCAGTAATGCAGTGTTTCTCATCATCCAACTCATGTTTTTCATCACCCAGGTCAGTAAAGTTTCTCATCACCCAGTTCTCTAATGCAATGTTTGTGTTCATGTTTTACTAGAGCTGTAAAAATACCCAAAATAACAATGCTGCACTATACAGTTCAATACTATGCTTTATGTCAGGTAATGGAAGCTGTGTGTGTAATGCTGGACCTCAAGCCAGAGAGGAAGCCAGACCCTAATGGCTCAGGAAAAATGATTGAGGACTATTGGGCACCATCTCAGAAGCTGTTGGGGGATATGAAGTTCCTCCAGAACCTGCTGCACTATGACAAAGAAAACATTCCCACAAAGATTATCACTCACGTCCGCAACGAGTAAGTTCAAACATTATTTCCGTGATATGGTATTCATTAGGTAATTCATCTTTGCCATTAAGTATGACCAAGACAGAGGCTATCAGAGTGGTGTCGAGACAGACAGACCGATATGAATAAACTCATACTATTGAACAAATAAAATGCTGTAAAAAATTATCAACATTACTACTGTCTCAGTACTGTACTAACATGTAGCTACCTGATGCTTGCACTCAAGAGTGTGCATGGTTATTCAGGACGGATTACATCTTGGAAAATTTTCTTGTTATACCAGTATATTTTCCTTCACCCAATGAAAATGTAAAATAACAGTTGAAAATCTTGGTTGCTGGAACAGTGCTGTTGAATATGGACGCCTTGAGAATGACACACACAGTAATAACTGTGTAAGTCACACTACCTACTGTCACATTTAGAAATGACTGTTCTTCCACTTTAACCCTGAAACCTATTATAAACTCACAAAAAGTAAAGGAAATAAATGTTGAGACATTTTAAAATGTACTTATCCATTAATTTACTTATTCATGCATATGTATCTTATGCTCAGGTAAATACATACTATTGTTTCACAAGAAATCACAAAAAAATAAAATCCCTCTTTTATCTTTAAAGAAGACTTGAGTGACACATAAAACTGTGTGAGTACTGAAGTGGATGACTTAGGGACTTTCTACTTCCTGCCAGGTTCTACTCTCACCCGGATTTTGACCCAAAGAAGATACGTATGGTATCAATGGCTTGTGAGGGCCTCTGCCGATGGGTGAGGGCCATGGTTGTCTATGATCAAGTCATAAAGATTGTCGCCCCCAAGAAACAAGCTTTGGAGGCTGCCAACCATGAACTGGCCCCCCAGAATGAAAGGCTAGAGGAAAAGAGGAAGGAACTCAGAGAGGTAATGTGTGAACCGAGAAAGATGTGTGAAATAAAAGACATTGCATGTAGAACCATTTCAACATATAGAATTACTGTATGGTAGACTTAGTCATCATTATATTATGAAGACTACTATTCCTTCTACAGTATATGTTCATCTACCTGCAATATGTGCATGAGTCTGCTCAGGTGTTGTGAAACAAAAGTTTTTTAGTTAACCCTTTACTTGTCATATTCCTAGATCCATGTACGTGAGTGACCATCTCTGAGCAGTCCATTACGTAGATCAATGAATTTGACTTTTTAAATTTCCCACAGCATCTGAAATGGTCCAGAAGGATTAATATATTTAAAATATGGCACATGGTAACCTCTCAAGACACATTAGCCTGTATCAGCAACCTCTGTCCCTCCAAAATGCTTTGTTTACTAACCCTACCACCACTACATCCATCCAGTCCCTCCCCAAGTTTGCTGCCCACATCACAGGCTAACAAATATGCCCAGAGACTTTCTCACGTATGCAAGAACACAGTGTTACTTGAAAAAGTGCACACAGATGCTAGGTATTGCAGCAGTGAGTGTGATCTGGTAGAATGTTCCAAGAGTTCACAACTCTCACTCCGAAAAAGTTTGCCCTCACAGTTTTCTGGACTTGCGGCTTCTTCAGTCTTGAGCTGTGACCCCTTGTTAGGCGAGCGTCTGCCAGCTCCAAGTAAGAACACTCGACTGAGTAGTACCCCTTGAGATGCTTATACTACACCTCAATTAGGTCACCCCTTACCCGTCTGTAGTACAGGTTGTACCTCTCTAGTCCGGCATTCTGTGGTCCAGAAACTCCCGTGGTCCGGAACGATTTTAGTTTGTCCAATAGGTAGATAGGCAGCTTTCTTTTTTTTTTTTCTTTTTTTTTTTATCTGAATTATTATTATTACAGGAGTATTAAATTTTTGCCCCTCAGGCCCCAATGTGGGTCAGTGACTTATGCACAGGTGGGCTAATCTCCTTAAAAAAAAAAAACAAAGCCACGGGAAATTAAGGTTTGTTTACATCTGGCTGCTCTCTCTCTCTGTCTGCTTGTCTATACAGAGGACAACATTTAACCCTTCAATATATATGAGCAGTAAATAAGTGTTGCTTTCATATTCTTATGTAGAGTAATGAGATATGTTTTCACATGTGCGCACTTACATGCGCGCAGTCTCACTTTTTTTTTTACCATTAATGGTTAGCTACTTATATTGTTCCATTTATTAACATTAAATAACATTACAGGTACTTCAAACAACCATATTAATTTTTTTACATTCATTTTACTACAGCTAAACTCAGGGTCTTATTTTCTTCAGTTTTATATGTAGAACCAATCAGTCACTGGTTTTGTAAGCTGTAACATAAACAATGCCGGCAGCCGTCTCGTCTCCTCTAATATTCCACGTATTATTAACAAATTGAATTGTTAATTTTGCACACACAAACATTAATTCAATAAAAGCAAATTCAGAAACATTAATTAAAATATATATGAACAGTAAATAAGTGTTGCTTTCATATTCTTATGTAAAGTAATGACGATATGTTTTCACGTGTGCGCATGCGCACCTACATACGCGATCTCTCTTTTTTCTTTACCATTATCGTTAGCTACTTCTATTGTTCCATTTATTAACATTAAATAACATTACTTAAAACAACCATATTAATTTTACTACAGGTACAACCAAAGTCTTATTTTCTTCAGTTTTATATGTAGAACCAGTCAGTCACTGGTTTTGTAATCAACGAAAACAATGCTGTGTCATTTCCTCATGTGTTTTAATATTCTACATATTATTAATGAATTGTATTGCTCAATTTGCACACGTAACATTAATTCAATAAAAAAGACATTCAGTCATGAACAATAATGAATCTTTTGTACATAAGAGGAATGACGCTGTTTACACGATTATGCACGTCGTCTGCACGTTGGCGGGCCGTTCAAACCCGTCGAAATTCAAGTTTCCGCCGTCAAAATTTTTATTTATTTATTTTTTTGTGTGTTCCAATAAAATACGTTAAGAATTAAAAACTCGCGAAATTTGAGAAGCTACTATACGATATTTAACCCTTCAATATGTCTTCAAAGAGACCATGATGCAGAGAAAGTGGTACTAGTGCTTCCAAGCATAAGCACAAGTCACTATCTATGCAGGAAAAGGGTGAATTTCCATGGTCCAGCACCAGTCAGATCCCGAGGTTGCCAGACTAGAGAGGTATAACCTGTATAAGCTAGGCAAGTTCAGGCGCTCCATTCTCTCATGGTAGTTGAGGACAATCAAAATTCGGTTTAGCTCAACTTGCTGTGAAAGTGGGAAAAGCTGGAGATGAGGTGGCCTGTGAGATATCATGTTTCCATTGTTACATGTAATCGAAACTATATTAGTTGTGAAAAAATCATTACAATACTCTAGTGTGGCTTAGAAATAAAGAAAATATCATATAAAATTATGTAATAAGAAAAATGAAGAGCATGGGTTTGTATGTGTGGGCAGTGATGTCACAGCATACACACAGTGCAGCAGGCACGCACACATCTCTAAGTCAACTGAGTGAGTGCTCAGCTGGTTTGAGTGTGGAAGGAGCTGGGTTTTTTTTTACATAAAATATGTGCTTTTGTTTTATAATATGCTATTTATCAACTTTATTGTTTATCTTAAAAGATGTTGTAGTACAGTACATGTATGCAATTTGAATTTTTGTGTTAATAAATCCGTCGTTTAACTTTGAAACTATTCGTAATGAACTCATTTATTATTATTAGGGACTTCAGTCCTCGCTGTTTACTGCCATGACATTTAAACCTGTTGCTTGTCCTCCATGCTTCGATGTTATCCTCATTTAGTAATAATTTTTTTTTAATGTTAGATTTTTCAGGAATGCAACCCCACCTACTTTGCTGTCTCTCAGAATCGAGTATGATGAGTAGTAGTAAGTGATGGCTGTGCATGAGTTGATTTATGTGGTGAGGCAAGAGCACAGACTGCAACCACACACCATGGCTCTCCCTTGTCCTGGTCCAGTGGTGCAGGTAGTTGCAACGAATGGGGAGGAGAGTTGCAATGGACTGCCAATAGCCCAGTTTGTTGGGTTTTGCCTTATTAGCCTGTCCATTTTGCATTGCCTTCATCTGCTGGTGTAGTCGTTGGGTTCCCTTGTTGGTTATCTCTTCCACCTACACTGCCATTGGGGTCTTACTGGAGTTCTGTAAGCATGTCTCCGCTTCAGATTTTTCGCTTAGGGTTTACACCCGTAGTCTTATACCTACCAAGGTTAATCTGCAAGGCAGTGGTTAGTAGGCACCAGGACATGTCCACATGCCTGTCGGTCTATGTGCTGTCCCTCTGGGGCCCACTGCTGCTCCGAGATCCCCTGCTGGTCTAGCCTGGCCCCACGAGGCACCCAGTTATCATGTGTTGCCACGAGGAGGCACAGCAGGAGTTTTGATGGTGAAGAGGCTGTGTACTGGTAGGGGAAGACTTACAGAAGGTTGCTTCTTTGTTCGTCATCAGAGGTAGCCAGCGGCGGCAGCTGAAAGCGAGAGGTAGCAAACAGTGCTTGCACCTTAACACTAATATAATGCTGTCACACTAGATGCATTACACCACCCTGTGTGCACACACACACACACACTTTTAAATGAGGGATACTTGTACAGTATCAGACTACAGGTACAATTTACTGACATAAATTGTAGATACTTTTAAATACAGTAATACCCCGATTTACGCGGTCAATTGAACCCGCGGAGTAGCACGTAAAACGAGAAACGCGTAAAGTGAACAACATAACATATGGGATTAATTGAAATAGAGACCGGGCCGACTCCCAAACTACACTTTTTCAGACACAATACCTACGTTGTAGTAAAAATAACATCTTAATTTTATGATGGTATGCACACAATTAAGAGAAATATCAATAATATTAGGTTTTTAACACTTACATTAGTAGAAAAGATGGCTGGGCACACGGGGATGGGGGGTTGGTTCCGAGGCAGAGGGCAGATTATTGGCCCTCACCTGTATCACTTGTATCAATTATATCACTATCCACCACAGAGGCTTGCAGGGCCTCTTTGTCAAACCCCTCAAAGTCCATATCCTCACTATCACTGACTTGGGCCGGCTGTGGTGGGTGGCGGGTGAAGAACTCAGTAATGTTTTGATGACTGGGCGACCTTGTGCGCACCCTGCCCGCGCCGCATTCCGGTTCTGGCGGGGTACCACGTAAATGTGGAAACGCGTAAACGAGAACTGCGTAAACTAGGGTATTACTGTACAGTGGTCCCTCGGTTAACGAGCACAATCCGTTCTAGAAGGTTGCTCGTTAACCGAAACCATTGTTTCAATGGGTTTTTGGGTAATTGGTTCCAGCTCACCGAAAATTACCTAAATTCAACAAAAAAGGTAGAAAAGTACACTTACTTTGAGGTGTGTATGTAGAAGGCTCGATGATGATGATGATGATGATGATGGGAATTAGAATGGGGGTGGAGGAGAAGGGAGAAGAGAAGGAATTGGGGTGGAAGAGAAGTCACCCCATGGCGCCATTTCACCCATAAAATTTTAGTTCTCTTGGTGTAATTCAAGATTATTTTCTTTAAATCAACACTGCACTGCATCATATATTGTCAATATGTAAAATAAATTTCAAAATGACCAACAATTTGCCTGTAAACACAGAAAAAAAGCGTTTAGTTGAAGAGTCTCTCAAGCAAGATGTTACCTCCACTGAAAAGACACAGATTGACGCCTGTATGCTGTGTTGGCAGGCTGGATGGCGTGCCACAAACTAGTGACCCTACCTTCAATTATGTTCAATAATTGTTTATATAACTAAAAAAAATTAATATTAAACTTTTAAAATTATTGAATAGTATAAACTTCTTGATATTTACTAAAAGGGTAAGGAATTTGAGCCCTAGAACCGATTACTGTATTGGCGGACTAATACTACAGCTGGTGGACCGCCAAATGCAAGCTAAAACATGTGGAGGTCGGCTCGTAAGATACTCGTTAATCGAGGGATTGCTCGTTAACCGAAGTTAAGAATCTTATGGAAGGTAACTCGTTAACCGAAATCTCGTTAACCGAGGGACCACTGTATACTTTTCAAGCTAACTTAAAGATGCTTGACAAAGTATATGTGAAGCTCATAAAAGTGTTAGAATAATGTTTCATATAGTTGGCATTATATGGGATTCAGGTCTACTAAGCATAAATTTTGAGTAGACTGATATAATAATATGATAAAGAACTCACTCAAGAGGCCTATGCTGTGCTTGTTTGTCTTACTACCTTATTATGCATTCCTTCAGGCTAAAGTTCTTCCAGCGGTGGGCGGACGAGAAAATCCCCGACGTATTCTGGTTTTCTGGGCTGTTCTTCCCCTACTCCTTCCTCACGGGCATACGTCAGAACTATGCCAGGAAACATGCCATACCCATCGACAGGATTGACTTCCTGTTTAAGGTTACTACTTTTATATCTAGTACCATATTATGTTTATAATGTAATTATTTGTATGGTAATATTACAAACAAACAAGTGCCTAGTTTGTAAGGTTCAAAGACTGGACAAGCACCACAATGAACATCTTGACACTTATTCTTCTTTATTAATTAACTTTCAATTATCACAGTAGCCATCATCAGTGCAATCTATAGAAAAGAATCAACAATGATAAGATAAAACAAGACACATGACTGTTATAATATTAAAAAAATTAAACTATTAAATCAAAAGACAAATTCAAATCATGACTGGAGACTAGTTGAAAAGTGTAGTGAAGTTAAATGCAGTTATAATAACAACAATTTTAAAAATACACAATGAAACTAAAACAAATATATTATGCTAAATTGGAAAAATCGCTTACTTATTTACCTAATGACCACCCACAAGAAGTAGCTATGACAAGGGAAGGAGGCCAGTGGCCTGTGTAGGATCCCTCCAGTGTTCATGTTAATTTTGTAGGGGGTTATTTGAAGCCCAGTACTGTTCATGATTCTACAGCTTGGGCTGGTAGACCATTCCAGGTCTCACCATCTGTGTGAAGAAGTATTTCCTGATATTTGTTCTGCAAGATAGTTTGACGAGTTTGTAATTATCTCCTTTCAGGATATTGTATATTTTAATGAAATCTTCCATATTGTGCCTTGTCTGAAAGGTCTACTGAACTTGGATAATCGAGATGATATACAGTAGTTCTGGAATCATCTTGATTGCTTGTGCTGGACCTTTTCTAGGGATGTTATATCTTTCTGGAGGTAGGGTTTCCATGCTTGTACGCAGTAATCCAGACTGGGACATACTTGAGAGTTGTATAGTTCAAGGAGAATTTTTCTATCATTACCTGTATATTCAAAGGTACATTTATAATTCCCAAATCTCAATTTGCTTTTCTCACTGCTGGAGTTACTTGTTGTGCCACCTTCATTGAATGACTTATCACAACACCAAGATCTTTCTCCTTATTGACAGAATCCAGGAAAGTGTGAAGGGACTTGCATTTTGTAATGTTAAAGACCATTTGCCAGTCTCAAGTCCATTTGAACAGCTCATGTGGGTAATTTTTGCCTTGTTGTGACATGTTCTTGACTTCTTTGACACCATTTGTCATTGGGTAAAGACAAAGGTGGCCAATCTAACTATCCAAAAAGGTGGAGGTAAAAATAAACTTACATTTGTTTTAGTGCAATATTACTCAGTGCCTACCAAGGGCAGACACATGATGACAATACTGCTCCTGCATGCCTACTACAGCTGTCACATGATGACAATACTGCTCCTGCATGCCTACTACAGCTGTCACATGATGACAATACTGCCCCTGTATGCCTACTACAGCAAACACATATTGACAATACTGTACTGCCCCTGTATGCCTACCACAGCAGATGATATAGCTACCATAGCAATATATGTTCATTCAAGCCTTTTCTCAATGTAATGCCTGAAACCAGAATCAAGATCAGACACACACACAGGTTCTCTCAGAAATTGGATGTCATTCATGAATTCTTATTACAGTATCAGATGTGTTCTATTATGGTACTTCCCTTCAACCATCAAGTCCCAAATTTCTATCTGGTTTACCCGTCACTAAAAATCTAGCATCACCCACCAGCAGCAGCAGCATATGCTTCCCCAAATATCACTCACTGACATGCTCTCTAGTCATTTATGTACATTGCTGCTTCAGTAAAGTACAGTACTGTAAATTATATAAAATTTAATCTCATTTATCATAGGTTGTGTAATAATTTTGTACTGACAGCATACTCACTGTATACTCCATATGCATTTACACCAACAGGTAATGGAAAAGGAGGTGGAAGATATCATCCAGGAATGTATCAGACCCAACTTCGTGGAGTTGCCAGTGGTGATCGAGCGGCTGCCCACGCCAAATGTGCAGGGGCAGTACTACCCCCTCGACACTGACCTCGAAGACAACGAATCGCTTCCTTACGATAACGACTCCCCCCAGCTCAAGAAGGAGGGTGACCAGGTAACAAAATGCAGAAACAGATATCAAATGCCAGGCTAATAACTTTAGTACAGGGATTGAAGGAAGGAAGGAAGGGAAAGTAAGTAATAAATCAGAGAGAGAGAGAGAGAGAGAGAGATAAACCAGATTAAGTGGAAGGGAGTATTCAGGAAAGGATGAAGAGTAGAGTCAGGTAAACTAAAAGGCTGTCTTGGTAAGAATTGGACTATGAGGATGGTGAAGACAGAATGGGAAATGAAAGATTAGTTATCAAAAGAGAACCACATAACAGAGAGGGAAGAGCTTGATAAATAATGAAGGAAGAGAGACCAGGTACAAGCAGAAATAGATAAGGAAGGATGACAAGATAACAAGTGGTAGAAGGATGAAGAAGGAACTGAATAAGGAGGGAAAAGGTAGCAAGATCATGAAAGGAGAAGGATAAATCTTACCAAGATGACAGGTATGCTAATAGACAAAGGAAAATGGCATATGTGTGCCCTATATTCAAACAGGGTGATTAACACGGCTCAAACAATTAAGGTGCAGCCTTCTGGAGTCATCCTACTTCCAGAAAAAATAAATAGAAGTTGGAAGTTACACAAGCCCCATCTGTACAAGCAGCCTAAATAATTGTGGCTATCTTGTCATCAGATTTACTACCTCACTTACTGTTACATACTACAGGTACTCCTCTACTTACGAACGTGTTACGTTCCTGAGGCTTGCTTGTAAGTCCATCTTTGCTCTTGTAGATACCAAATATATTGTAAAAAATGAAAATATTATGGATATATAGTACAGCTATACCCTTTAATACAGCTTTAAAACCTGGCTCACTCTTCTCCTCTTAGGTAATGTTTGTTCTATCTGGAATTTTCTTCAAAATAGTCCAGTCTCATCCACATTAAACACCTGTTCTGGCAGGTAACCCCCCCTCAGTGATGGTGTTTGTATCTCTGAAAGTTTGTAAGTTGAATGTTCTTAAGTAGAGGAGCACCTGTACAGTAATATCATTGTAATGCATTATTTTAAGAAAAATGGTACCAACCAATCATGTGTTATGGCTTTAGTTTTGTTGGAACCTGAACCCTTTTCTGGTTACTAACTGGACTGTAATCAATCCAAAACACTCAATGGTATGAACATAACACTGAAGCACTAAGATTTCAGTATCATATGTTTTTTGCTACAAAATACATACAGAGATATCACACATTTTATAGTAAGCATTCCAAAACACTTACCCGGTAATGATACACACATTAACACTTGATCCATACTTGGTCGGGTTCTGGAATGTTAAATGTCACCCCTGGTCGTCTAAAAATTTGGGGGAGGACTTAAAAGATGCAATTTGGTATATGAAACTTTAGAACAACACTAATTTTGGCTGTACTCACCATTTTGGAGTTTGCAGGATGGGAAGTATGAAGCATAGGGTTTGTGGCTGTGTGGCATAAATTACCATGTTGCTACATCGTCATGTTTTCTACTCGTGGATTTATATCTTCACTGTTCCACTCACCTAATTTTATCACTTTTTTAACTTATGTATGTCTAATTTATTCATAACAGTGATTAGAGATACAGTTTTATTGCTTCACACTAACATTATTTACATTATGAACTGGCACTAGCGCATCTGACTGCGTATTACTACTCACACACACACCTGACCCTGCAAAATAAAGCAATTTTTTTTCTAAAAACCTAAGTATGTAAATGCCTAGCATTAACTCACCAGGCCAACATACAGGCAATTAAAACATCTAATAATTACTTAAATACGTAATATTAGGAGGACACGTCGCTACCTGGCATTTAATAGCAGATTTCGTTGTCTTAAGCAAGCCAAATGGTGAAATGATCATATAGGATGACCTGCCTGTAGCAGGTGTTGCTAAATGTCATTCTCCTTTCCCTACATGAAGGAGGGATTGTACACACACTGTTTGCTGTACTGTACATACACTCTCTACATACTAGCATACACTGACCACTCTGCTATATGTACTACTGTACATATGGTACTTTCACTTTCTGAATGTACAGTACTGTACTTTACAGTGTGCATGAATATAATTACTTTTTACATCTTAATTAACACTATTTAAATGGTAGTCTTGGCTGATTATATGCTGGTACAGTACTGCACAACACAGTTTGTGAGCAAACAAGCTACTACTCTCATGATGCTAGAGTTTGAGGAGATAGACTGCAAGATACATCAGCCAATTTTAGGCATCCCATGCAGTCATATGACAGTACAGGTACAGAGTAGTAGCCAATCATAGCTCACGAACATTTTGAGTCTACCCACCCATATGCTCGGCACATGCCGATGCACGATGCAATTTTTCGGAAATTTGTTTGAATGCCCAGAACGGAGAGATTTTTCTTGGAGTGCTCAAAAAAATAAAATAAATTTCAGGGTAAAGGAAAGCCTTGAATTACGATGATTCATATTTAAAACCCTGGTTAGTTTAAGACCTGGTTCAAGTTACATAGTTATTTTACAGGTATCTCTTACGTTACAGAAACTCAGGTTGCGGAAATTCGCCCATAGTACTCATTTTGTAAATTATGACCTCTATATTTGGGATATAACCTGCAATTAAATGCCAGGTAGCGACGTGTCCTAATATTATGTATTAAGTAATTATTATTTGTTTTAATTGCCTATATGTTGGCTTGGCGAGTTATTGCTAGGCATTAACATACGTAGGTATAAAGCTAGATGTTGCATTCTGGACTATATCACAAAAACTGCTTTTTTAGAAAAAAAAAGTTTTTTTTTATGGTCATTTGCCCACCCGGGCACAGGTAATTTTTAATGACCCACATCAAGGCCTGGGGGGGGGGGAGGGATATAATAAATTAATAATAATAAAAATTATAAATACTGTAATAATAATAGAACCATAAATAAAAAAATAAAAATAATTAAAAAAATATTGAGAGTGAGAAATGATATATGTATGTTGTGTTGTCAAAATAAGAAAACAATTGAAACCCTGGGATAAATTATAAAAAATTTCAACACAAAAATTGTGATATAGAACAAAAAATGTTTTACAGAAATTATAATTTATTAAGGCTGAAAATCAAACTGGAAGGGTACGGAATTCTGGGAAATGTCCTAGTGTAGATAGATGACCTTCTACATGACCGCAAGCAGTGTGTGGTGATTAATGGCACGAAATCATCATCTGTACCTGTCACAAGTGGGGTACCACAGGGCAGTGTACTGGGCCTGCTGTTGTTTGTTTCATAAATGACATGCCTGACATTGTACACTCCTACATACAAATGTTTGCCGATGACGCCAAGTTATTTCAGGAAAGCAAGAACCAAGCAGACTGTGAAGAGCTGCAGAAGGACCTCTGTGGGCTCCGAGAATGGTTGAAGAAATGGCTGCTGAAATTCAATGTCACGAAGTGTAAGAGGATGCACCTGGGGCGTACCAACGGTAAGGAGGCGTATCATATGTCCCAACGGGATGAAGAAACTGCACTATTTGAGACTGAATGTGAGAAGGACCTAGGTGTGTATGTTGACAATGAGCTAAAGTTCTCGGGCCATTGCGAGGAGAAGGTAAATCAGGCAAATAAATTATTGGATCTTATAAGAAGGTCGTTAAGATATCTAGACATTCCGTCCCTCGTAACGATCTTCAAGAGTGAAGTGCTTCCCCATCTGGAGTACTGTCACCCTGTCTGGTCCCCGAGATATGCTACGGACTGTCAGTTGATTGAAAATGTTTAAAGGAGGGCCACCAGACTGGTGCCTGCACTTCGGCACCTCAGCTACCCTGAGTGATTGGAGCGCCTGAACTGCCTAGCTTATACTACAGACGGGCAAGGGGAGACCTAATTGAGGTGTATAAACCTCTCAGGGGGCACTAAGTCGAGTGTCCTTACTTGGAGCTGGCAGATCAGTTCACAAGGGGTCACAGCTCAAGATTGAAGAAGCCGCAAGTCCAGAAAACTGTGAGGGCAAACTTTTTCGGAGTGAGAGTTGTTAACTCTTGGAACAATCTACCAGAAAGTGTTGTGATGGCACAGAGTGTGAGCTCTTTCTAGACAAGACTTGACCAACACTGGAGCAGGTTCAGGTACATTCAGGGGCTGGTGCATGCCCAGTACTTGCCAACAGTGCGTAACAGAGACGTGACCGATCGCCAAAGCGGCTAACGAGCCGATCAGTGGTGAAGAGGATAAAAGAAAAGGGAAAGTAACAGAGACGTGACCGATCACCCAAGCGGCTAACGAGCCAATCAGTGGTGAAGAGGATAAAAGTAAAATAAGTTAAATGTGCCTTGATTAGTGACTCGGTTCAGCTGTGATCTGGTCTTCAACCCCATCCCTCACTACCCGTTACCTTTTATGTAGGCCAACAATTTTTTTTCTTCACTTTCCAGACGGTGAAAGTCCCAACTGAACAGCAGGAAAAGGAAGACAACGAGAATGACTCACAGAGCCAAAGTCATGAATCTGATGACGTCATCTACCAGGTCATCCCTCGCCAAGCACAGGGAGGCACCTACACATGGGTTAGTAGGATGATAGATTAGAAAATAATATTAGAATAGAATAAGTAGGGGTTCAGGGGTTGGGCTCTTAATAATAAGGGTAGGGTTGATTGCTAGATAAATTTTTCCCAATAGTATTAGCAGATAGTCGAGCTTTACACAGTAACACACCTTGGATAAAACTCATTGGTTACGATATTGCCACTGCGCAAAGCTGGGAGAGGATTTAGATATTTAAGCTATACACCTAATAAGCAGGACAAAGACAAGTGAGGGCATCTTTGTTAGAATACCAGGCAAGTGAGGTTGCCTGGGCAGGTATATTATAGGTCAGGTAAAATAACCAAGATCAGTATGCATGATATGTCAAACAGTCAATTGGGTTATACCCATGTCATTCCAGTATGACAGACAAAGCAGTATGGCAGAAGAGTTTTCTACACCCAACATGCAGCCCCTTAATACCAATGTGCTCTTGTGCAGGGCTTCTTCCTGGAAGGTGCACGCTGGGATCGTGAACAACATTGCTTGGCGGAGATGTCAGCCAAGCAGCTACATGACCAGTTACCTATCATCCTTTTCCAACCTGCTGCCCTCCCAGACATGTCACACCATGAGGGTATGTGCCCCCAACACACCTTCTCTTTACTCATTCCTTTACCTTGCCCTACATGTTCAATTTAATTTTCTTTATCACTGAGTCAGATCAGGTATTCTCATCAAGGTGATTTAACCATATCATTGGTTAAGATTTTATGGGTACCTGAAAATTGCTCCATGTCAAAAGTAATGATATGTCAGTATACTATTTACAAAATGAAATTTGGTTTATGTACTTTATAATAAAACCTAGATTTCAAACTATTTGAAACTATTGAATGGATATAACCTAGAATACAGTAGACAATTTTTTTCTGCAAATTGTTAAATGACTGGATTATTTTTATACACCAGTTATTCCTGTTCTCAGTGGATTTAAATGTAAATTAAGTGGTATACGTATATGTTTTAGTTTATATCGGCAAATATATCTTGGTGACAACTTTATTCACAGCAAAAAGAAAATCTTTACTCCTTTAGATTTTGAGATAAGACTACTGGTATGGTATGTCAAATTTTAAATAAATCATATTATTGATATTTAATACACTTAGTGGAGCTTACCAAAAATAAACACTCGTGACTTCTTTGCATGAAACACGAAGGGAATGTTCATTACAAGTGAACATAAAATTAAAATAATTTTTGAGCAGTTTGTTAAGATACTGTCATTAGTTACATAACCAAAATCTTTTGAAGGAATATGTAACCAAGAACTTATAACTTATGATTCACAAATTTTGATGAGTCTGAGATGTTAATGACATTTCTGCTAACTGATGTTTTATTTAGATTAGCCACACTCGTATATTGTCCTGAACTTATTTGCACAAAAATACATCACTCAGATACTGAAGTAGAATGATTCAGCTTAGTGAATACCAACAAACTCTCGATAATCTGGACTAATTGGAAGAAAGTTGATTCATAAACTACTTATTTTTATACATCATCAAATTGCCTGAAGATTTTCATAGCGTTGTCTGCAGGTGTGAGCTGTAAATATGAAGACCAGGCAGAAGAGAAAGGCATGTACCACTGCCCTGTGTACCGCACCAGCGAGCGGAGTGGCACACTCTCCACCACAGGACATTCCTCCAATTATATCCTTGATTTGATCCTGCCTTCCTCCCTCCCATGCCACCACTGGGTCAGTCGTGCAGCAGCAGCCCTTACCCAATTAGATGACTGAACCCCATGTATTTATCAGCAAGTCATCTTCAACTAACTGAATGACTGAAGATCATTTGCATACGTCACCCAACTGAATGGTCTATACTCTACTATGAATGAGCTGGATGACTGAACTCCATCTACATGCCACCATTTCTCAGTTGGATAAGTGAACATCATCTTAATTTGTAATCACTCAGAAGGATGAGAACTTCGTAACACATTACTACCATCCAGTTGGAAGCCAAACCAACATCCACACCATATGACAACAGACTGGCTAACCTAAAGTAAACCATATCTTCTCCAACTAAATCTAACTTTCTATATATTCCTAAACAAGGTGTCATGAACATTTTAAGGCATATTTTGTATCAGAGACAGAATATTGGCAATTTTCCTTGGCACTAGAATCAGACTTTGCCATGAAGCTTGTTGGTGTGATCAAACTACTTAACACTATATTACCTAAAACATATGCATTGTACATGCATAAAGAACTAATGTAATGCTGTATACATAATGTAATGGATCCACATGGTAATTTTCTGCCAAAACTTTTCACTACTATTGCCTGACCTGCCAAGGTGTGGTGTGTGTTCTTGTGCAGCGGACAAAGAAAAATGTTTTTTATCTTGTGCCTTGTCAGTTTTTCTGAAAACATTGAAATAATTCACAGATAAAGAGAATGATACGATACTAAGAGTAATTATCAGAACAGAACAGAACAGACCATGCCATTTAAGAGAGAGAGATGGCATTGGAAAGGTTATGCCTCCCAAATCCCAACCAGCAACTAAAATGAACTGAATCACAGATCTTTAGGCAATAGCTGCATGGGAAGGATGCATGCCCAAGTCACAGCTGAATGGCTGGGACTAGTGCACTGTCTTCAAATGCCCTGAGAGCACAACATCGCTAACAAAAACCAACAATATTGTACTACCACAAACACTTACAAAACTGTACCACCAACAGCAATAAAAAATAATAATGCCATTACCACCAACATATATATATATATATATATATATATATATATATATATATATATATATATATATATATATATATATATATATATATATATATATATATATATATATATATATATATATATATATAATTTCATGTAAATCCACAATGAAAACGTGGATAAGATAAATCTTGATAAAATCACACGGGAAAATGGAAACAACGGAGTACCTTAGCTTTCGTCTTATTCAAGACATCTTCAGAGGCAACTGGATTACATGGACAGAGAAAGGCTTAAATATACAGGGTGACCTAAAAACATGAGGTCAGGTCAAAATGATGACATCCACTAATCCCCACACCAACAGTTCAAAACTGATAATATGTTACATAAATTTATTTGTCAGTGGCCCAAGGTTAAAAATGCTTTGAAAACCTTTGATCTAGATGTATGATAGTTATTTTGTGGGTCCCTTTTTTCTGACCTGACTTGGCTAGTCACGTCACCACCCTTCTCTTAAGCTCCTCTACGTGTGTGTTGGTGTGGGGATTAGTGGATGTCATCATTTTGACCTGACCTCATGTTTTTAGGTCACCCTGTATATTTAAGCCTCTCTCTGTCCATGTAATCCAGTTGCCTCTGAAGATGTCTTGAATAAAGACGAAAGCTAAGGTACTCCGTTGTTTCCATTTTCCCGTGTGATTTTATCAAGATATATATATATACACACATACAGTGAACCCTCACTTTACGCGGTTAATTCAACCCACAGGGTACCGCGGAAAGTGAGAAACCTGTAAAGTGAACAACATAACATATGGGATTAATTGAAATAGAGACCGGGCCGACCCCCAAACTCCACTTTTTGACGACACACAACTATGTTGCTATGTTGTAGTAAAAATATTATCTTAAATTTATGATGGTATGCACACACAATTAATATAGAAGAGGTTAGGTTAGGAAAAATAAAGGTTAGGTTAGGAAAAATAAAGGTTAAGTTAGGAAAAATAAAGGTTGGGGTTAACACTTACGTTAGTAGAAGAGATGGGTCGGCGTATGGGAATGGAGGCTGGTTCCGAGGGAGAGGGCAGGCTACTGGCCCTCAGGTGAGTCACCATCACTGTCATCCACACTTGTCAGGGCCTCCCTGACAAATCCCTCAAAGTCATCATCACTGTCTCTACCTCTGTCAATATCACTGGCTTGGGCTGGCTGTGGTGGGTTGCAGGCGAAGAACTCCGTTATGCTTTGTTGACGGCTGGTTTTTATGTTGTCGTGATAAACCTTGATGTACGGCTCCATAGTCTGCAACAGCTGAGTAGTGAAGATTTCATACCTGTTTGCGTCAGGGTCGTCGGAAAGGAGGAGCTTGGCTTTCTCGACACACTCGATGGCACCCCTAACATTACTATGGGATAAGCGGCGTTCTTCTTGGGATGACGCACCACCTGCCTCTTCACTGACGTCATCATCATCTACCATGTCGTCGGTAGTCACATCAGGATCCCTTATCACCTCCAGGATGTCGTCGTTGGTGGTCTCGGAGAACCCTGCAGCTGTAACACTCTGCGCAGCTTCTCTGGCAAGGTCCACTGCTACTTCAACAGTCTGAACCTCACCAGTCACAGATTGACTCTGCCTAACGCCCAGAATGCCTTGCAACACGTCTCCATGCGTGACGAACAGTTGCTACAGACAGCTGATCCCATGCCTCCACCAAGAAGCCCACTGCTTTCTTGACGTTGAATATTCTCCAGAATTGTTTTAAAAGTACTTCGCTCTTGCTATCGGTGTTGGTGTCACTCAGGTTACGCAATTCTTCCCTGGTGTTGGTGTAGTCGTTCAGGAGCTTGAATTTTTTAGTAGAGAATGCAGCTTTTACATTACAGATTAACTCTTGGTCCGTGGGCTGTAATATAGACGTAGTGTTGGGAGGAAGGAAGACCACTTTTACGTTGGGGTGACGATCTAACAGTAGGGGCGAGTGTCCTGGTGCGTTGTCCAGCAGCAACAAAATCTTGAATGGCGCATTCTGTTGCTCACAGAATTTCTTCACATCGGGAACGAAACAGTCATCAAACCAGGAGAGGGACAGTGTAGAGAACATCCACACCTTACGTGCGATCAGCCAGTGGACATTTAGCTTGGTCATGTCCATGCTCTTGTAGGCGTGCGGCTTGCGTGCTGTGTGGATCACCGATAACTTGAGCTTACAGGTACCGGAGGCATTGGTGGTAAACAGGACGGTGATGCGCTCCTTCTGCAACTTCCGACCCCGACACTTGCTGGCATTCTTCACAACGAAGGTCTTGGAGGGTAGTTTTTTCCAAAAAAGACCAGATTCGTCCATGTTAAACACCTGGTCGTCGGTGTACTGTCCTTCCTCCATAATCTCTCGTAAAAGCGGAGGAAATTCCCTAGCCGTAACACGGTCAGCACTAGCTTCTTCACCACCAATGTTTATATTGGTGATCTTGTTTCTCTTCTTAAACCTCTGTAACCACCCAGAGGAAACATTAAAGGGTTTGGGCTCTGTAATTCCCATCTTTCTTGACACTGCAGCATACAGTTCACGTGCGTACTCCTTAACTGAGCGCGTGTCCACCGCCATGTTCCGTCACGCCTGATGCACCAAGTAGCTCACAAGTAATTTTTCCGTCTTGAGAAGCACCTGGTTGTGGAAATACTTGATCATAGAAGCACCTGTAGACTTTGTGATGTTCATGTGCTTCTTTATCTTGGCTGCATCCTTCTTTATCGTCCGGATCGTAGATTCGTTCACACCATGCTGGCGCGCCAAATCAACCTGTCTTGTTCCTTTCTCCAACTCTTGGATGATCTTGTACTTCACCTCGTAGCTTAAGGAACGTCGTGTCTTCTTTGGCTTAGGGCGGCTGGGTCCAGGTAATGCAAGGTTTCTTTGTGGTGGTGGTCCGGTGGAAGCCATTCTTATGGAACAATGGATACCGATATACACGGTGTAGCCTGGAGGGGTGTAACTGACGTGGTAGGTCGAGGGGCTTGAACGCTCCCGCGGCGGGGCACGTCATAGTACTACATTAAACGAATTACAGCTAGCAGGGAGGGAGATAAGGATGCTTTGCCCAATCACAGTCCGCTACGTCATATAACGCAACAAAGACATACACTGCGCAACCTACTCGCGCCGCTTACACAACATGGCAGATGGCGGGAGGTTTGGATCCAAAAATGGCGAGGCGCGAGAGAACCGCCAGCCGCTCTCCGCGTAAAAGGGTACACGCACCGCGGAAAGTGAGCATTCCGGTTTCGGCAAGGTACCGCGTAAACGCATAAAGTGGTACCACGTAAAGCGAGGGTTGACTGTGTGTGTGTGTGTATATATATATATATATTGATAAAATCACACGGGAAAAAGGGAAACAACGGAGCACCTTAGCTTTCGTCTTTATTCAAGACATCTTCAGAGGCAACTGGATTACATGGACAGAGAGAGGCTTAAATATACAGGGTGACCTTATTAAACATGAGGTCAGGTCATAATGATGTCATCCACTAATCCCCACACCAACACACACGTAGAGGAGCTTAAGAGAAGGGGGCGACGTGACTAGTCAGGTCAGGTCAAAAATAAGGGACCCACTAAATAACTATCCTACATCTAGATCAAAGGTTTTCAAAGCATTTTTAACCTTGAGCCACTGACAAATAAATTTATGTAACATATTATCAGTTTTTAACTGACCATCACTAATGTTTATTGATTTTAATTCCTTAACCCTTTGGATGCGGCATGCGGGTAAACCCGCCCAAAATATTATATTAATTAAATGCGACAAGCGGGGATATCCCACGGCCTTGAAAAAACTTCCCCAAATGAGACGACATGCGGACATATTATGTATTGAGGTATAGGAGTATTTCCTGAATGCAATATAGCTTATTTTTGTACTATTTTGTTTGATATTATCTGAATTTGTAATACATATCTAAATTTGCTGTTTAGTAACCAAATTGATTAAATTTATTTGCCATATACCAGACATTGATTTATACCAATTTCCTGCATTTTTGGGTATAAATGTCATTTTTTCTCTAAAATTTGCACACATATGTGAATTTTTGTTCCAGATTTGGAAAATATACAAAAAGTTCTCTAGGAAAAACATATAGAAAATGTGATTATATGAAATTCATTTTTGGCAGGATAATTGACACTTTTCAGGAACCGGCGCGAAATTTAATTACGCACCTAAAGGGTTAATCAAACTAGCTTCAACCAGAAGTCTTTCTGTGACACAAGATGATTTGAATACTTCGAAGCTTTTTTCCCAAGCAATGGGATGATTATTATTCCTAACATGAATGAAAGCAGTGCCCTGTTCGTTCATGACGGTTAGCATTCCCCGGTCACAGTCATGGGCTCGTGGGCCGTGGGTTCGAATCCTGGTAGGTTGAGGTGTTGATTGTTTGTAGAAGTCCGCGTGTTTATTGGGCTAATGAAATATATATACATATACAGACAGACCCCGACTTACGACTGCTACGACTTACGACCGTCGGGACTTACGACCGCCGCAGATTTTTTATTTAAAAAAAAAAAAAAAAAAAATTTTCTTCAAATGACACGCATTTTCTATACCGAAACGTTTCCAGTTAATGTAGTCTCCATGTATAATTAGAAAATGATGGGGGCCCCATGTGCATTCAGCTGACTACATTAAAGGTAAGTGCTCAGTCACACTGTAACCATTCCTTATTATTTATTACTTTCACTGTACTGTATCCATTCCTCATTATTCATTATTTTTACTGTACTGTACTGTATTTCATTGTAGATTATTTATTAAAAAGAGAAATTTTTTTTTTTTTTTTTTTTTTATCTATGTCGGACTTACGACCTGGATTTGGGTCCCTAACCCTGTCGTAAGTCGGGGTCTATCTGTATATATATATATATTCCCCGACTTACGACTGCTTGGACTTACGTCCATCGGTACAGTTGTACCCCACTTAACGCGGTCAATTGAACCCAGAGGGTCCCGCGTTAAGTGAACAACAGAACATATGGGATTAATTCCAATAGAAACCGGCCCGACCCCCAAACTCCACTTTTTGAAGGCACATACCTATGTTGTAGTAAAAATAACATCTTAATTTTATGATGGTACATGCACACAATTAATACTTAAGAGAAAAGAGAAATACAGTCGCCAAGTTAATGTCCATTCAAATAATGGACTCAACTCCCTCCCTCTCTCACACTACACTCGCTGGCTCTTCCCTCTCAGAGAAATTTTTGGGGGAAAACCACTAAATTTTAATAAATAACACCTCAAACTAAAGTTAGGATAATACAATTGACATTACTGGATTCCTTGTAAGACCAGGAATATTTTGAATATAAATGTCATATATTTTGCACAAAAGATAACATAGTTACCTAGAGAAAAATTTTTATCTAAAATTTGTATGTTTAATGAAAAATATATGATGTTTATATTCAAAATGATCACCAAATTATAAGAATTCCAGCAATGTAAATTATATTCTGACCGGGTAATTTGTATGAATTTTATGAGCTAAAACAAATATCTTCAGTTAATAAAAAAAAAAATAATCTTCACAACACTATCTGTCAATCAAAGTACCCCACCTTGCCCTCCCCCCCTCTTCCAACCGCGCGGTCAGTCCCAACCCACCCCCCCACCCCCCACTAATCCTCCCTTCCAGGGTTTTTAACATTTAGTATTAAATAATACCTCGGATTAAAGTTAGGATAATATAATTGACATTGCTGGATTCCTTGTAAGACCAGGAATATTTTGAATATAAATGTCATATATTTTGCACAAAAGATAACATAGTTAATTTGAGAAAAATTTTTATCTAAAATTTGTATGTCTAATGCAAAAATATGATGTTTATATTCAAAATGATCATCAAATTATAAGAATTCCAGCAATGTAAATTATATTCAGACCGGATAATTTGTATGAATTTTATGAGCTAAAACAAATATCTTCAGTTAAAAAAAAAATAATTCTTCACTGGGTAACAGATGGTCGGTCGGTCCCTCCCTCCCCCCCACCCCCCACCAACCGTCCCAAGGAGATGTGTGGGATAACCACTAAATTTTAATAAATAATACCTCAAACTAAAGTTAGGATAATATAATTGACATTGCTGGATTCCTTGTAAGACCAGGAATATTTTGAATATAAATGTCATATATTTTGCACAAAAGATAACATAGTTAATTTGAGAAAAATTTTTATCTAAAATTTGTATGTCTAATGCAAAAATATGATGTTTATATTCAAAATGATCACCAAATTATAAGAATTCCAGCAATGTAAATTATATTCTGGCCGGGTAATTTGTATGAATTTTATGAGCTAAAACAGGCAGTCAGGCAGGGTGGGGCAAATCTAAAAATAGCGTCTGGAGCCGGACACTCACCGCGTATATGTGGAAAAAATCCGTGTTAAGTGAAAGTTCAGCTCTGGCGAGGCACCGCGTATATGATAAAACGCGTTAAGTGAAACCGCGTTAGGCGGGGTAATACTGTACTTACGACCTGCTCTGACCTTACGACCGTCGGGACATACGACCGCGGCAGTCGTGACCAAAAATATTTTCAAATGACGCGCGCATTTTCTATACTGAAACGTTTCTGTCCAGGGCGAGAGCGCGGCTCGGGTCGCCGCGTGGGTACACTCACTCAGTGGAGCGCTTACTTGGTGTTTGGCTATCGTATCCTATACTGATTGCGCTGTGAACTTTCGTTATTATCGTATTTAATTGACTTTATAATGACTGGAAAGTTTAAAAGTGAAAGTGCTGGTGGTGCTCCAAAGAAAAGGAGACAGGCAATTACTTTTGACATGAAAATGAAGATAATAACGCAGCATGAGAATGGAAAAACTGTAGCAACAATCTCACGTGACCTAGGTTTCTCACACTCAACCATATCCACTATTCTGAAGGACAAGGAACGTACTCGTGATGTAGTGAAAGGAACAACACCTATAAAGGGAACTATAATTTCAAAGAAAAGACAAGGTCCTATTCACGATATGGAAAAATTATTGGTGATATGGATAGAAGACCAGATACAGAAGCGTGTACCCTTAAGCCTTCTAACCATACAGGCTAAAGCAAGATGCCTGTTCCAAAGCCTGAAGGAGCAGGCAGGAGATGAATGTGAGCAAACCTTTATAGGAAGTCATGGGTGGTTTGATAGATTTAAAAATGCTACAGTCTACACAATGTTAAGGTGAGTGGAGAGGCAGCTAGTGCCGATGTTGGTGCTGCCGAAGCTTTTAAGGAGGAGTTAGATGAAGTGATTGTGGAAGGGAATTATTTGCCTGAGCAATTATTCAATGTGGATGAGACTGGATTATTGTGGAAGCGCATGCCTGAGTGGACATACATCCACAAAGAGGCAAAAACAATGCTAGGATTCAAGGCATTCAAGGACAGAATTACACTTCTGTTGGGGGGAATGTTGCTGGTTTCAAGCTAAAACCCTTCATGATCTATCATTCAGAGAACCCCAGGGCTTTTAAACATGTCAGCAAGCACACACTGCCAGTGTTTTATCGCAGTAATAAGAAAGCTTGTATGACCTTAGCACTGTTTGAGGATTGGTTCATGACTTGTTTCATTCCACGAGCCAAGGAGTATTGTCTGCAACAACGGATTCCATTCAAGATTTTGCTGATTTTGGATAATGCTCCGGGACACCCACCACACCTGGACGACATGCACCCTGATGTTCAGGTAGTCTACATTCCACCTAACACTACCTCTATCATCCAACCCATGGATCAAGGTGCTATTGCTGCCTTTAAAGCGTATTATTTACGCACGACCTTCGCTCAGGCTGTTGCTGCTACTGAAGGTGAGAAAACGCTCAGAGAGTTTTGGAAAGAGTACAATGTTTTGTCATGGAAAAGAACATTAGTGCAGCATGGAATCAGGTTACAAAACATTGCATGAATGGAATATGGAAGAAAATCCTGAAAAGATATGTGAACAGTTTCAAAGGATTTAATGAAAATTAAGTTATTTCGGATATTAGTAACAAGATAGTGGAGTTAGGTAAACAGCTGGAGTTAGAAATTGATAATAAAGATGTTGAACAGTTGGTTGAAAGTGTAGCAGAAGGCGCTCAGTAACGAGGATGTTATTGAACTAGATGCACAGAAAATTGCAGAGGAAGAAGAGAGACAAAATGTAGAAGAACCTGCACCCCCCAAAAAGTTTTCAGTGAAACAAATAGCAGAGGTATTTGCTACAATTAATAAAGGAATGCAAATGTTTGATGGCATGGATCAAAATTATGAGCGTTATGCCAAAGTTGACAGAATGATCCAAGATGTACTTGCTTGCTACAGAGAAATTTATAATGAAAAGAAAAAACAAACTGTGCAGTCTAAATTGGACATCTATTTTAAGAAGTCCCCCAGTGCTGTCTCCTCACGTCCCACCAGTGCTGCCTCTTCACTCCCTCAAGATGATCCAATACCTTCACCAGCAAGTTTCCACAGTACATAAACCTGTCTGAAGAAAGCGACATTGATGACCCACCCAGCCCTGTCTCCTCCTCTGCTTCATCCAATTAATATAGTCTCCATGTATCCTGTAAATAGAAAATTATGGGGGCCCCGTGTGCATTCAGCTGACTACATTAAAGGTAAGTGCTCAGTCACGCTGTATCCATTCCTCATTATTTATTACTTTTACTGTACTGTAGCCAGTCCTCATTATTTATTACTTTTACTGTACTGTATTTCATTGTAGATTTTTTTTTTTTTTTATCTATGTCGGACTTAAGACCAATCGGACTTACGACCTGGATTTGGGTCCCTAACCCCGTTGTAAGTCGGGGAGCACCTGTATATATTTCTGCCACAGCACAATACAATATGGTACTTTTCCATGAAGCAAGCAGCCTAGCAACAAGCCTAAATATTTAGGCATTAGTATTATCCAGCCCTACAATAAAAGCAACAGCTGGTTGTAGTTCTATATACAGTACATAAATATATTAGTGTTACATGCCATACTTGTATGTTATGTGAAAAAATAATGTTTTATTAAAGGTGTGTTCACACGTGCATACATTTGGTTGCCAACATGTGATCAACAAGAAGAAACACGGATCTAATGCACGCAGCCGCACCCTACCAGTTGGAACCCTGTGCCTCATTTTGATCACATGTTAGCGACAAATTGTACACACGTGTGGATGCACCTTTAGGCTCACACAAAACAGCCTGTAATTTTCCATGAAGTCATGAGCCAACAGAGACATAAAAACTGGTTGTACTGTATACATAAATACCCTTAGTGTTAGTATCACTCCATATGAACCATTTCAATATAATGTTACGAATTTTTTTTTTCATTAATACCGACTGTAACAGCACATGAATTATGCAAGGCACAAAGAATTTTGGCCACACTTCAGTTAATTTGTATCCAAGAGATAGTTCAAATAGGGTAGAGATCTGAAGTTGTCAAATTAGCAAGGTACAAATGTATTAATATTATTAATGCAAAAATAGTACATTTGCTGCTGGTCTTTCTTATTAGTGAGCATGGACTATAATTATACATTAATGTTATTATTGCCTATAAAACAACAGACTACACCAAGCAACCTGATGTGAACAAAGATGGTAGCAGTGCATGTGCCAAGAGTGGCATCTTTCTTTACTTTATTCTTAGAAAAACCTAAATAGTAGTGCTATTCCTCCACCCAATTTACTTTATTATTCAGGCAAGATATAAGTTCTCTCACATAGGTATGTTTAATTAGGTAGCTGGTTAACTTGGGCTAGGGTCCTTAAATACAGTGGCCCCTCGGTTAACGAACTCAATCCGTTCCAGAAGGTCGTTCGTTAACCAACGTTAATAACCGAAACCATTGTTTCAATGGGTTTTTGGGTAATTGGTTCCAGCTCACCGAAAATTTCCTAAATTCAACAAAAATGGTAGAAAAGTTCACTTACTTTGAGGTGTGTATGTAGAAGGCTCCTGGATGATGATGATGATGATGGGATTTAGAATGGGGGTGGAGGAGAAGGAAGAAGAGAAGGCATTGGGGTGGAAGAGAAGTCACCCCATGGTGCCATTTCACCCATAAAATTTTAGCTCTCTGGTTTAATTCAAGATTATTTTCTTTAAATCAACGCTGCACTGCATTATATATTGTCAATATATAAAATATATTTCAAAATGACCAATAATTTGCTTGGAAACACAGAAAAAAAGCGTTTAGTTGAAGAGAGTCTCAAGCAAGATGTTACCTCCAGTGAAAACAGAGAGAGACTGACGCCTGTTTGCTGTGTAAAGAGGCTGGATGCCGCGCATTAAACTAGTCACTTTACCTTCAATTTTGTTCAATAATTGTTAAAATGACTAAAAAATTGAATATTAAACTTTTAAAATTATTGAATAGTATAAACTTCTTGATATTTACAAAAATAGTAAGGAATTTAAGCCCTAGAACCGATTAATGTATTGGCGGACTGATACTAAAGCTGGTTGCCCTGTCAGTGCAAGCGAAAACATGTTGAGGTCGGTTCGTAAGAAGTTCGTTAAGCGAATTTTTTTTCGTTAACCGAATTGAAGATCCTTATGGAAGGCAGTTCGTTAATCGAAATTACGTTAACCGAGGTGTTCGTTAACGAGGGTCACTGTATTATGGTCTCGGTTTTAGTGGGGATCCTCATCCCCATAGGGTTATCCTTTGACGTGAAAGATACAGGGTGAGTTTTGGAGACATTTCTAGGGAAAAAATTTGTTTTATAAGGTGGAAAATGCAGAATTTTGAATCTCAAAGCACATATGTCTTTTCCTGTAAGTTTAAGGAGATACAGTTGTACCCCACTTAACGCGGTCAATTGAACCCAGAGGGTCCCGCGTTAAGTGAAAACCGCGTTAAGTGAATAACAGAACATATGGGATTAATTCCAATAGAACCCAGCCCGACCCCCAAACTCCACTTTTTGACGACAAATAACTATGTTGTAGTAAAAATAACATCTTAATTTTATGATGGTACATGCACACAATTAATACTTAAGAGAAATAGAGAAATACAGTCGCCAAGTTAATGTCCATTCAAATAATGGACTCAACTCCCTCCCCCTCTTCTCACACTACACTCACTGGCTCTTCCCTCTGAGAAATTTTTTGGGGAAAACCAGGTATAGTAATAAATAATTCCTCAAACTAAAGTTAGGATAATATAATTGACATTGCTGGATTCCTTGTAAGACCAGGAATATTTTGAATATAAATGTCATATATTTTGGACAAAAGATAACATAATTACCTAGAGAACAATTTTTATCTAAAAATTGTATGTTTAATGCAAAATATATGTTGTTTATATTCAAAATGATCACCAAATTATAAGAATTCCAGCAATGGAAATTATATTCTGACCGGGTAATTTGTATGAATTTTATGAGCTAAAACAAATATCTTCAGTTAATAAAAAAAAAAAAATATTCTTCGACACTATCTGTCAATCAAAGTACCCCACCTTGCCTTCCCCCCCTCTTCCAACCGCGTGGTCAGTCCCAACCCTCCCCCCACCCCCCACCAATCCTCCATTCAAGAGTTTTTAACATTTAGTATTAAATAATACCTCAGATTAAAGTTAGGATAATATAATTGACATTGCTGGATTCCTTGTAAGACCAGGAATATTTTGAATATAAATGTCATATATTTTGGACAAAAGATAACATAATTACCTAGAGAACAATTTTTATCTAAAATTGTATGTTTAATGCAAAATATATGTTGTTTATATTCAAAATGATCACCAAATTATAAGAATTCCAGCAATGTAAATTATATTCTGACCGGGTAATTTGTATGAATTTTATGAGCTAAAACAAATATCTTCAGTTAATAAAAAAAAAAATATTCTTCGACACTATCTGTCAATCAAAGTACCCACCTTGCCTTCCCCCCTCTTCCAACCGCGTGGTCAGTCCCAACCCTCCCCCACCCCCCACAATCCTCCATTCAAGAGTTTTTAACATTAGTATTAAATAATACCTCAGACTAAAGTTAGGATAATATAATTGACATTGCTGGATTCCTTGTAAGACCAGGAATATTTTGAATATAAATGTCATATATTTTGGACAAAAGATAACATAATTACCTAGAGAACAATTTTTATCTAAAAATTGTATGTTTAATGCAAAATATATGTTGTTTATATTCAAAATGATCACCAAATTATAAGAATTCCAGCAATGTAAATTATATTCTGGCCGGGTAATTTGTATGAATTTTATGAGCTAAAACAAATATCTTCAGTTAATAAAAAAAAAAAATATTCTTCGACACTATCTGTCAATCAAAGTACCCCACCTTGCCTTCCCCCCCTCTTCCAACCGCGTGGTCAGTCCCAACCCTCCCCCCACCCCCCACCAATCCTCCATTCAAGAGTTTTTAACATTTAGTATTAAATAATACCTCAGATTAAAGTTAGGATAATATAATTGACATTGCTGGATTCCTTGTAAGACCAGGAATATTTTGAATATAAATGTCATATATTTTGGACAAAAGATAACATAATTACCTAGAGAACAATTTTTATCTAAAAATTGTATGTTTAATGCAAAATATATGTTGTTTATATTCAAAATGATCACCAAATTATAAGAATTCCAGCAATGTAAATTATATTCTGACCGGGTAATTTGTATGAATTTTATGAGCTAAAACAAATATCTTCAGTTAATAAAAAAAAAAATAATTCTTCACTGGGTAACAGATGGTCGGTCGGTCGGTCCCTCCCTCCCCCCCACCCCCCACCCCCCACCAACCGTCCCAAGGAGATGTGTGGGATAACCACTAAATTTTAATAAATAATACCTCAAACTAAAGTTAGGATAATATAATTGACATTGCTGGATTCCTTGTAAGACCAGGAATATTTTGAATATAAATGTCATATATTTTGGACAAAAGATAACATAATTACCTAGAGAACAATTTTTATCTAAAAATTGTATGTTTAATGCAAAATATATGTTGTTTATATTCAAAATGATCACCAAATTATAAGAATTCCAGCAATGTAAATTATATTCTGGCTGGGTAATTTGTATGAATTTTATGAGCTAAAACAGGCAGTCAGGCAGGGTGGCGGGTGGGGGGTGGTGCGAATCTAAAAATAGCTCTCGAGCCGGACACTCACCGCGTATATGATGAAAGCGTATATGATGAAAAATGCCGCGTTAAGTGAAAATTCAGCTTTGGCAAGGCACCGCGTATATGCGAAAACGCGTTAAGTGAAAGCGCGTTAAGCGGGGTAATACTGTATTGCCAGAGCACAGCAAGCATTTCCTAACTTAGCACCAATAAATCAGAACAGCAAAGCATTTATATTATTTTTAAAAGAGTTTTCAATTAAGTGAATACCTTAATTCTGGTTCTGTACAAAACATTTGTAAATAAGAGGAATAAGTAAAAATTATGATTTTTAGAAACATTGTTATTTATCATATTTCCATATCTTCCCAATAAATATTAAAAGAAAAACCATAGTAAACTGGCATTTAAATGCAATCCTGCTATAAACTGACACAAAAATGGTCTCCAGTGCATTTTTTTAAATTTCTCTTAAATCTTCTGAAATATTATGAACATCAGCATAGTTACATAAAGCTTTGTCCACTCACTAAATATAACATGAAACTTAAATTGTCAACATGCAAAAGAACCAATACATTTTCCTCTAAATCTACAGTAAGCTTAACTCCAAATAAGAAATATACTATGCAGTACAGTATTCCTAAGACAACTATCCTCTTGGCATGGTATAAAAAAAATGAAACCCTTTCAACTGCAATTACACAATTCTAAGATTTAATACAGACAACTATTTTTGTGATTACTGCACAAAAGAACCTGTATCCTCAGATGCATTTTGTACCTTATACTACAGGTACACCTTTTCACCGAGTACAACATTTATCTTCCTAAAGACAGCAAGATATAATTCCTATCTTGTATATGCATAGATGCACCACATGAAAGATTAATTATAGGAACAGTCACCTAAAAATAAATCCTCCCAACAATTCAGAAACCTCTTATATGCCAGTCTACATGGAAAATAAATTCTAGTACACACCATTTGATTTACTACACATAATATAACTTGCTTGAGAGTGCATTTTTCTGTTCAACTGTAGCAACACACTTAATTTCTTCCTGAGTCATACCATCTCCATCCCTTTCAGACAATTCTGAGATGTGTACTTTTGCCCTGGTAATAAGAGAGAGTATATTAACACTAAAATTACTGCAACTGTATACATTATATGTATTTACTGCAAAGGAAACCTGATGTATGGAAGAATTAAATAACAAGCAACAGACATAGTAAGTAGGATTAAGTAGTGATTGTTATAGTAAGTAGTGACAGGTAGGTAGTTGGGTAAGTGTGTAGATGGGTAAAGAAGGTGTTGTAAGCAGATTGGAAAGACGGTAGGTAGCTAGATGAGTAAACAGATAGTTCGGGATATATAAGTGAGTAGGTGGTTAGGGAAGTAAATCTGCAGGTAAGTGAATAGAGATAGGAAATAAGAAGATACCGGTAAGTAGGTTGTGAGGTCAGTATATAGGTAAGTAAGCAGATATGTAGGTAGGTAGGTAAGTAAGTAGTTGGGTAGGTATGAAAGCTAGGTAGAAGGTAGATAAATAATTAAGTAGTAGGTAGATAAATAATTAAGTAGTAGGTAGATAAATAATTAAGTAGGTAGATAGGGAAATAAGTACCATAGGTACCTTTATTTTAGCATCTTATTCTTTATTCATATAAACTAATTATCTTTAACTGAAGGAAGAAAAAGTCGAGGTTAGAGTCAGCTGTTGTATTCATCTGCAGACATGAGCATGGTTTTGGTAAGTATTCTAGTGAATACAGTACAACGTCACATATATAATTCAAACCGATACAACATTAGTCATATTATATTCAAAATATCTATCAATCTAATGTATCTCATGGTTTCTTGGTGGTTGTGCTGTGATTTTACTTTTTACGTTTATCCTCTTCACCACTGATTGGCTCGTTAGCCGCTTGGGCGATCAGTCACGTCTGTTACTTTTCTTTTTCTTTTATCCTCTTCACCAAATGATCGGCTCGTTAGTCGCTTGGGCGATCGGTCACCCCTTTGTTTCACACTGTTGGCAAGTACTGGGCATGCACCAGCTCCTGAATGTACCTGAACCCACTCCAGTGTTGGTCAAGTCTGGTCTTGAAAGAGCTCACACTCGGTGCTGACACAACACTTTCTGGTAGATTGTTCCAAGAGTTCACAACTCTCACGCCGAAAAAGTTTGCCCTCACAGTTTTCTGGACCTGCGGCTTCTTCAATCTTGAGCTGTGACCCCTTGTGGGGCGAGTGTCCGCCAGCTCCAAGTAAGGACACTCGACTGAGTAGTGTCCCTTGAGATGCTTGTACACTTCAATTAGGTCTCCCCTTGCCCATCTGTAGTATAAGCTAGGCAAGTTCAGGCGCTCCAATCTCTCAGGGTAGCTGAGGTGCCGAAGTGCAGGCACCAGTCTGGTGGCCCTCCTTTGAACATTTTCAACCAACTGACAGTTCCTAGCATATCTCGGGGACCAGACAGGGTTTGAGTACTCCAGATGGGGAAGCACAATGTTTTCAAATGGTGCACCCTCGCTATTCTTCACAACATGCATCATTTTTCCACATACTTGGGCACTTATTTCTATACTTGAACACTATTTGAATTTCACATTTCAAGTGTGATACACTTTAAAACACGGTAAGACACATGGTGGTGGCCGCACATCAAACACATGTAAAATGTTTCCTTGTACACCTGAGGTTGCTTTGTTGAATGTGCATACATAGCCATGGCATTTTCTCGTTGGGTGTCTCATTGATGCTGTAGGAAGGATACAGTCCGGGATTTGAGCAAACTGGGAGGCATTAAGGCTTTGATGTGTTTCTGGGAGTGGATGGACTGTGGCTCACACAGTTGGTGGTAGACAGCCAGAAGTTGCTTGAGGATGTGAATGGTGTGGTCAGTGAATTTCTTTCCCTTCACTTGTTGGTATAGTATGTGTGCATTTTAATAATAACATGTCCAGGAGATGGAAAAACATTTTCTTATACCATTTCGTTGTTTTCCAGGCACTTTTTACACTAGAGATCATTGCATCTGATTTATCTCCAAGTCTCATGGTTATATTATAAAAAAGAACACTCAGGTTTCATCTCGTATTGTTTTGTTGCCTTGTGTATGTTATGGCTCAGCACAAAGGTGGACAGTAGACATCAAATTAACACCCTTCTTATTACACCATTATATTGAAAGGCATTACTGTGCTTTCCTAAGGATGACTTGGCCATCACTCCTTTCTTTTTTGTTGGGGAGGTATGGCATAGCAATACGCTTGGCTCTGCATGTCCCACAAGCCCTGGTCTTTGTTGTCATGTAAGTACCTGTACTGGAAAAACACTACCCTGTCCCCCCAGAATGGCCAGTGATAGGATCAAGTGTTGTATCAGTAGTGCCCTCATGTACATAATATCTTGGATGTAGCTCATCTTGCAATCACACATCACAAACAACTTCAGGCCAAAATGGTGTCGCTTGGGTGGAAACTGATACTGCCTCGACACAGCACTATACTTCTACGAATACAAATATTCTGGTAGTATAGATAGAAGAGGGTCCTGAATTTCTCATGTAGGTTGTCAAACATAGCGGATTTTCTTCGTCGAGTCACTGTACCCCTCTAGATTATCATAGACGTGGAGCAAATGTAAAATATTTGTGAAACTGTTTACTGAGAGTAATTTGTGAAATATTGAAGTGGCAGTCTGTACCAGGTCAGTGGTCCAGTACTCTATTTATGAGTGGCAGGGTGGCAACGTGTGGGCTGGGGGTCATCTGGGTCATCATCGCTGTTTGTGTCATCCATCCCTGCAGGAGAGGCAGGCCCAGGGGGTGGGTGTAGGGTCATAAGATGAACCAGGTGTGGGTGAGCGGAGTAAGGGAGAGCGTCGAGATAAAATGCTTATGCCTGTGTTGAGAAGGGGGGTTTCAGAGGCAGGTGAGGAGCATAGGGTTGGTTGACGCTCATGATTACATGGAGAGAGAGAGAGAGAGAACGGCGAGACAATGGTGTCTTCCCGCTTCTTTTTTTTTAGTTGGCCCAATCTCACTACTTCTCCTAATGCTGATGCCAAGAAGGTCCTTGAACCCAATCTTGATCATCACCTTCACACTGAGTCACATATAGTTCCTCATTTTCCTTATCCCCTTACATATTTTCTTCACTTTCACTACTAGTACTTCCCTAAATGTAATCCAGGTCTGTGCGTCAAATCACTTTCATCACACGTGGCTTCATTATCGATATCACTACCACTCATAAAAAATAAGACGGTTTCAAAAAACAATAAAACAATTCCCATTTATTTTGCATAATAGTGAAGCCCAAAACTGCAGGATGTGTATACTTAATACACATTCTTGACCAACAACGCCTCTCAAATATAGAACAAGTATTCTCTTCCATGACCATCAAAAAGTTAATAAATACTGCATTGTAACTCCACAAGTAACCCAATAACCCTCTCCCATCCCCCCCCCCCAAACTCCCTTACCCTCCTCAATCCCCATAACACCACCCCCCCCCACACTTGTGATTTCTTCAGATTCCCGAGTTATGCTTTTGACTGTAACATCTTGACTGGGGTTATCACAGGGGGTATAGGAACACCTTTCCCTGACTGAACTACTGTACTGATTTTTTAATGCATTCAACACCACTAATCAGCATATCACCTGTTAACTTTTCTTTTTTAATTGGTTGATCAACACAACCTTCTTTCTGTTTCTACCATATCTTTACAAATGGTACTTAACATATGTATCATCCAATTATCACCACGTGAAACAGAAATTTTTCATTATGGCAGGACACCGTGAAATCATCCTTTTGAACAGGGAACTTTGGCATGTTAAATTAAGATGATCTGACAAAAACCCCTTCATTAACAAAGGTGAAGGGAAAGGAGGGGTGAAACAGTCCCTCCACAGTACACCCATGCCTGTGGTAATTTATAAATTATTCTAAAAAATATCTTAATAAAATGTGCTTAGGGTAAATATTTAGAGATTTTAACTTGCATAAGCTGGTGGCTATACATACTGTATGTATGTTACTGTAAAAAATGAGCACACATTCCATTATATATATTTATATTATGGATATACATTATACAGAAAATAATAACATAAAATATATTAGTAATGCTTACCCCAGTTGCATGCATTGATCAACTATGGTGATCTCTTGGAGTCAAGGAAAAACTATATGATTCAGATAGATAGAGTGAAGGACATATAAATGAAAGGAATAGATATCCAGGAAGCAGCAGTCTGCATGAATGAATGGAAGGCACAAGAAAAAGGAAAATAAATGTCCGGTGTGTGTTAACCCTTGATTACTTCCACCCCGTATTAAGCAATAAGTGGCTTGAAAACTAAGAAAATTTCAATACTCTCCTGAGATATATATATATGTAAACAATCATAGACATTTACCTGAAAGCAGCCAAATGAGCATAGTACGCAGGGCTTGGAAGGGAGACAGATCTTGTACAACGAAAGTACAGATGGCATAAACTGTAGGTTAGCATCTGTATATCATCCATTGTCATATCATTGTCATCCCACAGAATATGGTAATGAGTTGGTTTGCTGGTACCTTGAATACCCTGGAAATAATAAATTAATTCAATTAAAAGTTGAAAAAAAACTGCTCACACTGTTCCTTTTATATACCCTTTAATGCTTCCTCTGGGTGGTTACAGAGGTTTAAGATCCGGAACAAGATCACCAATATAAACATTGGTGGTGAAGAAGCGAGTGCTGACCGTGCTGCGGCTAGGGAATTTCCTCCGTTTTTACGTGAGATTATGGAGGAAGGACAATACACCGACGACCAGGTGTTTAACATGGACGAATCTGGTCTTTTCTGGAAAAAGCTACCTTCCAAGTCCGTCGTTGTAAAGAATGCCAGCAAGATTCGGGGCCGGAAGATGCAGAAGGAACGCATCACCGTCCTGTTTACCACCAATGCCTCCGGTACCAGTAAGCTCAAGTTATCGGTGATCCACACAGCATGCAAGCCGCACGCCTACAAAACCATGGACATGACCAAGCTAAATGTCCACTGGCTGACCGCACGTAAGGCGTGGATGTTCTCTACACTGTCCCTCACCTGGTTTGATGACTATTTTGTTCCCGATGTAAAGAAATTCTGTGAGCAACAGAATGTGCCATTCAAGATTGTGTTGCTGCTGGACAACGCACCAGGACACTCGCCCCTACTGTTAGATCATCACCCCAACGTAAAAGTGGTCTTCCTTCCTCCCAACACTCCGTCTATATTACAGCCCATGGACTAAGAGTTAATCTGTAATGTAAAAGCTGCATTCTCTACGAAAAAATTCCAGCTCCTGAACGACTACACCAACACCAGGGAAGAGTTGCGCAAAGTGAGTGACACCACCACCGATAGCAAGAGCGAAGAAGATGAGGATCAACAGTTGGCACAGCAAAAAATACTGTTCAAACAATTCTGGAGAGTATTTAACATCAAGAAAGCTGTGGACTTCTTGGTGGAGTCATGGGATCAGCTGTCTATTGCTACAATTCGTCACGCATGGAGACATGTGTTACATGGAATACCAGGTGAGAGGAGGAGTCAATCTGTGACTGGTGAGGTTCAGATTGTTGCAGTAGCAGTGGACCTTGCCAGAGAAGCTGCGCAGACTGTTACAGTTCCAGGCTTCTCCGAGACCACCAACGACGACATCCTGGAGGTGATAATGGAACCTGATGTGACTAACGAGGAGATGGTAGATGATGATGATGACGACGTCAGTGAAGAGGCAGGTGGTGCGTCATCCCAAGAAGAACAACACTTATCCATAGTAATGTTAGGGGTGCCATCGAGTGTATCGAGAAAGCCAAGCTCCTCCTTTCCGA
>NW_024747695.1:0-88031 GCF_018991925.1 Homarus americanus | reverse complement strand
CCTGGTACACCTCTGACACTCCCAGGTACACCGCGGACACTGCCAGGTACACCTCCGACACTCCCAGGAACACCTCCGACACTCCCAGGTACACTTCTCACACTCACAGGTACACCTCCGAAACTCCCAGGTACACCTCTTTCACTCCCAAGTTCACCTCTGACACTCCAAGGTCCACCTCTGACACTCCCAGGTACACCTCTGAAACTCCCAGGTACACCTCTGAAACTCCCAGGTACACATCAGACACTCCATGGTGCACCTCTGATACTCCAAGGTACACCTCTGACACTCCCAGGTACACCTCTAACACTTCCAGGTACACCTCCGACACTCCCAGGTATACTTCTCACACTTCCAGGTACACCTCCGACACTCCCAGGTACACCTCTGACTCTCCCAGGTACACCTCTGACACTCCAAGGTACACCTCTGACACTCCCAGGTACACTTCTGACTCTCCCAAGTACTCCAATGACATTCCCTGGTACACCTCTGACACTCCCAGGTACACGTCCGACACTCCCAGATACACCTCTGCCACTCCCAGGTACATCTCTGACACTCCCAGGTACACCTCTGACACTGCCAAGTACACCTCTGACAATCCCAGGTACTCCTGTGACACTTCCAGGTACACCTCTGACACTCCCAGGTACACCTCTGACACTCCCAGGTACACCTCTGACACTCCCAGGTACTCCACTGACATTCCCTGGTACACGTCCGACACTACCAGATACACCTCTGACACACCCAGGTACAATTCTGACACTCCCAGGTACACCACTGACACACCCATGTACTCCACTGACACTCCTTGGTACACCCCTGACAATCCCAGGTACACCTCTGACACTCCCAGTCACACCCTAGACACTCCCAGGTACACTTCTCACACTCCTAGGTACACCTCTGACACTCCTAGGTCTCCTCTGTCACTCGCTGATGCACCTCTAACACTCCCAGGTACACCGCTGACACTCCCAGGTACACCGCTGACACTGCGAGGTACACCTCTGGCGCTCAAGTGCACCTCCTGACATTCCCAGGCACACCTCCCCAGCACTCCCAGGTACACCCCTGACACTCCCAGGTACTCCTCTGACTTTTCCTGGTACACCCCTGACACTCCCAGGTACACCTCCCCAAGCACTCACAAGGTACACCCCAGACACTCCCAGGTACACCTCCGACACTAACAGGTACACCTCTGACACTCTCTGGTACACCTCTGACACTCCCAGGTACACCTCCGACACTAAGAGGTACACCTCAGACACTCCCAGGTACACCTCAGACACTCCTAGGTACACCTCTGACATTCCCAGGTACACCTCAGACACTCCTAGGTACACCTCTCACACTCCCAGGTACACCTCTCACACTCCCAGGTACTCCACTGGCACTCCCTGGTACACCCCTGACACTCCCAGGTACACCTCTGACACTCCCAGGTACACCTTTGACACTCCCAGGTACATCTCAGACACTCCCAGGCACACCCGAGACACTCCCAGGTACACTTCTCACACTCCCAGGTACACCTCCGACACTCCCAGGTACACCTCTGACACTCCCGGGTACACCTCGGCTGCTCAAAGGTACACCTCCCTGACACTCCAGGTACACCTCTGAAACTCCTGCGTTGCACCTCTGACACTCCCAGGTGCACCTCAGACACTCCAAGGTGCACCTCTGATACTCCAAAGGTACACCTCAGACACTCCCAGGTACACCTCTGACACTTCCAGGTACACCTCCTGACACTCCCAGAATTTCCCTCCTGACACTCCCAGGTGCCTCTGACACTCTCCAGACTAGGGATCTCAGGTGGTAGTAAGGAGCCAGTGTCGAGATGGTGTAAGCTTCTTGCAAATTGCAGATGAGGTCGTGGTGATGGTCAGTGAGTCAGAAAGGGTCGAATGTGTTGACGCTGCTGATATGTGGAGTAGGAAGGGAGAGAATAATCTTGCATGCCCTCTTTTGCACTTTTTTAGGTGTTTGTTGTGTGGCATTTAGGAGGAAGACCGGTGGGAGGCATAGGTGAGCTTGGGAAGTATGAATGTTGTATAAACACTGAGGAGCTCGTGTGCAGGAACTCCGAGGGACTTGAGTCGGCGGAGGAGGTGGAGACGGAAACTGGAGGATTTGACAACTTCACTGACGTGTGGTTTCCAATTTAGTTTGTTGTCTATGGTGACGCCGAGGAGCTTCGTGGAATCTACAACCTGGAGTGTGTTCGGACCTAGAGTAATGGAAGGAGGTAGGACAATGTCGGAGGAGAGGTTGATGTGCATAACCATTAGGGTGTGTCATACGGAGGCGAATTTTTTTTTTTTTTTTGAAAAATCGGCCCATGGTATTAATGATGTAGTTCTATGTGCAGAATCATGTGATATCTTCAGATTTGAAAAGTTTTCATTTTTTGCTAGGTAAATTTTAACTTGAAATCTTATGAAAATTCAGTATTCACACCCTTTTACCAACACCACTAAAGAGCTTATTTAAAGTAAAGTAAATGTATCAAGGTTAATTTATTGGGATGAAAATGTTCCAGAATAATTGAAACGAATGATCTTGACACATTTATTAAATTTAATATTCCTTTTCGAAAACAAATCATCAAATACAAACCGGTTTTACTACTACGACCGGTGTTGCTGCACACCATAGAGAACATGTCCTTTCTTGCTTCTGTTTCTACTCATCACCTCCCTGCTGACCACCTGAGCTCCGGATGTACTTCCCTCCTCTCCTGTTTCTTCTGCGTGACTGCTATTTTCGCTCACTTGCTGTACTATAGCGCTCTATACTCTGGGTGTCACGAGGGCCAGGCAGGGCATGCATGGGGATTTGTCAGGAAAGCTCTGGCTTGGTTTATTGGTGAGGCTGCAGGTAGGGGGGCTCACTGCCAGCCTGGATGTTATCCAGATCTATGAGATCAGTGAGGGTCTTGGCACCTAGATTGACTTCAAGAGTCTTCCTGACCCTGAAGGAATCGTCACCAACTGATTCGTCATGCCCAGATCCTCTCATAAGTCTCATATCCAAGATCTTTTTGACTACCACTCTTCTCTCCTCCTCATTCTTACTGCAGAGCATTGTCTGCAGAACTGCCTCGGAATGAGCATACCAGGAAGATCTCCTCACAGTCTGCTCCACAATCTGAACAACCTTCCTTGGCTGACTCCTCAGGAGCTCAAGCTGGAAGAGAACATGCCTCCCGACCTTCGGAGAACGATGACTTGACCTTGGTGTTGAACCAATTTGGCAAGTAGACACTCACGATGAATTGGACAATAAGTCTCAGGTTGTGAAGCTGGTTCCCTTTCAGTTTATGATGAGCGACCCAAATGCTGCAGAACCTGAGAGCCGTTGTGAGCCACCTAGAATGTGAGACTGGACCTATCTGCAGGTAAGCAAGTCTCTCAGGCATGACCCCAGTTTTGATGGCACTGCAAATCATGTAACCATAGTACTGGTCAGTACTCAGGTCGTCAATGACAGTATGTGCAAGTTCAACGAGTGGAGGGCCAACTGTGATTTTTTCAAAGCTCGGATTTATTTCTAACTCAGTGGCAGAGTCCAGCATCTTGCCAAGAGGACCAGACCATCTGTTGTTTGAAAGCGTCTTGCCATCCAGCTCCTGGATCAGATGTCTGAGTGGCAACTCGTTGGTGTGGAGGTCACAAACAATCCAGACCAGCTTCCTCCCAATCTTCCGCTCTATCCACTGTATGACCCCCCCTTGCCACCCTGTGTTCGTGTTGGTGCTGTCCCCTCCAATGGCCTGCAGGGTCTGGTCAACGTTCCTCTCTCTGTGCCAGTTCACAATGTTATCTGCCACTATCTCAGCTGGTTTCCTGATGTCATCTTTCTCTGGAGTGAAATGCCACAAATACTTCCCTCCTGGTTCACTGCAGCAGGAGTAGTGTTCCTCCTTCACCATGGCAGGGAACAACTTGTCAGAATCTCCAACTTTCATGAACACTTTAGTGTCATCCCTTCTCCCATCAAAGAACAAACAATTGATTCATTTTCTCTTATCCTTATCAAACTCCTCTTCTAGGTTACTGACAAGTTTCTCCTGAGCTCTCCTTACTTTGTTATGATCTATCACCAGGTGAACATCATCAGGTGTTATCAAACCACCGTCAATCCAGGCAGCTGTTGCTATCTCTGCAGTTTCTCTGAGACCAGTGTGGTGTCGCATGCTGGCCAGAGCTATGCTCGGGATATCTTTCCTATTTCGAATCTTATGCCTGGAAGGTTTGGGATCATTATTTTCTGGGTTAGGGACAAAGTCACCATTCTCCTGGTCAGCACTCGGATCAGCCATGGGGAAATCATTAAACTCTGAATCAGCTTGACTCCAATCATCGGCCTTTTTTACCTCACCCTGGGCCTTCTCAAGTCTCTTTTTCTCGGCAACTCTTCTCCTCTTCTGTCTCTCTGTGGCAGCCTCCTGTCTCTTGGGCTCCGGAATATCTTGGCTAGAAATCATGAGAGCCCCTATGCTGCCAGTCTTCTCTCTCTGTGCTTTGACAAATGCCAGTTCGATCACAGGAATCTTCAGTTCACGCTTGCAAATACAGGAGATGTGGGCCTCGGATTTACAGTCACGATCGCATCCAAACTCAGGACAGAAAACAATTGGGCACTTGCAAGTAATTATGTCAAATAACTGGTCCAGTTGCTTGGCAAAACTGTCCTTAACTGCAAGTTTTCCTCTCCCAAGAGAGATATCTCTTGCCTTTTCCCAACTGGCTAGCAGTCTCTCACTAATCTTCTTCTGACTTGTTATGACTGGAGGCTTGAACTGAGCGTTAGCCAGAGTGTACTGTGCCAAGACAGCTTTGGTCATATCACTGGCAATGTCTTTGTTTGTGTAAGTTCTTTGGTTCTTTTCACTGATTTGCCTGATTAAAACACCGTATCTCAAAGCATCTCTCAATGTAGGCAACTCCGACTTCAGGAGCTCTCTCCCAGACCCAAGATAGTGACTGAGATGGCTGGATTTTTGGTTCCTCGTCCTGACACAAGCAGCCATCGCAAATATTATCAACTTATAAATGCATCAGAATCTGAAACAGAAAAAAATATTGTTAGTTGGGTTGTTAAAGAATGAAGTCAGAAAGCAATGTTCACTATTTAATTGTAATGCACTAATGCAGCTGTACGTTAGATTTTCGATAAATTTCACGCTAAAATTTACCTAGCAAAAGGTTGCAAAATATTGAAACTGAAATTATTTTCTGTTTATATACACTAAAATCTACCATAAAAGTGATGGGCCATTAGTTTTAGCTGATCTTCCCTCCTATGACACACCCTAGTGTTATATTCGATCAGGTGCCTTTCTTATACTCGATTAGGGGGCTTTTTTATACTCGATGACGGGTTCTTTGTTATGTTCGATCAGGGGACTTTGTTATACTCGATCAGAGGACTTTGTTATACTCAATCTTGGGACTTTGTTATACTCCATTAGGGTCCTTTGTTATACTCGATCAGGGGACTTAGTTATGCTCGATTAAGGCACTTATTTATACTCGATCAGGGGACTTTGTTACACTCGATCAGGGGTTTTTGTTACACTCGACCAGGGGCTTTTGTTATACTCGATAAGGGGCCTTTGTTATACTCGATTATGGGACTTTGTTATACTCGACCAGGGGACTTTGTTATACTCGACCAGGGGGCTTTTATATACTCGATCAGGTTTTTTTTTTAAACTCGATGAGGGGGCTTTGTTATACTCGACCAGGGGCCTTTGTTATACTCGATAATGGGCCATTGTTATACTCGATCATTGGACTTTGTTATACTCGACCAAAGGACATTGTTATACTCGAAGAGGGGGCTTCTTTATACTCGATCAGGGGGTTTTGTTAAACTCGATCAAGGGTGTTTGTTTTACTCGATCAGGGGACTTTGTTATACTCGATTAGGGGACTTTGTTATACTCGATAAGGGGCCTTTGTTATACTCGATCATGGGACTTTGTTATACTCGACGAGGGGAGTTGTTATACTCGACCAGGGGGCTTTTTATACTCGATCAGGGGGTTTTGTTAAAGTCGATGAGGGGGCTTTGTTATACTCGAACAGGGACTTTGTTTTACTCGGCCAGGGGACTTTGTTTTACTCGACCAGGGGACTTTGTTATTCTCGATCAGGTGGCTTTGTTATACTTGATCAGCGAACTTTGTTATACTCGTTCAGGGGACTTTGTTATAACCGATCAGGTGACTTTGTTGTAATCGATCAGCAGACTATGTTATACTCGATCTGGGGGCTTTGTTATACTCGATCTTGGGACTTTGTTATACTCGATCAGGGGACTTTATTATACTCGATCTGGGGACTTTGTTATACGGCATTAGGGTCCTTTGTTGTATCGATTAGGGCACTTAGTTATACTCGATCAGGGGACTTTGTTATACTCGATCAGGGGGCTTTGTTATACTCGACCAGGGGGCTTTTTCATACTCGATCAGGGGTTTTTGTTATACTCGACCAGGGGCCTTTGTTAAATTCGATAAGGGGCCTTTGTTATACTCGATTAAGGGACTTTGTTATACTCGACCAAAGACTTTGTTATACTCGACCAGGGGGCTTTTTCATACTCGATCAGGGGGTTTTGTTAAACTCGATCAGGGGTGTTTGTTTTACTCGAACAGGGGACTTTGTTATATTCGATAAGGGGCCTTTGTTATACTCGATTATGGGACTTTGTTATACTCGACCAAAGGACTTTGTTATACTCGACCAGGGGCCTTTGTTGTACTCGATAAGGGGCCTGTGTTATACTCGATCATTGGACTTTGTTATACTCGACCAGGGGCCTTATTTATACTCGACCAGCGGCCTTATTTATACTCGATCAGGGGGTTTTGTTAAACTCGATCAGGGGGCTTTGTTATACTCGATCAGGGGACTTTGTTATACTCGGCCAGGGGACTTTGTTTTACTCGACCAGGGGACTTTAGTATACTCGATCAGGGGACTTTGTTATACTCGATCAGGGGCCTTTGTTATACTCGATAATGGGACTTTGGTATACTCGCTCAGGGGACTTTGTTATACTCGATCAGGGGCTTTATTGTACTCGATAAAGGGACTATGTTAAACTCGATCAGGGGACTTTGTTATTCTCGATCAGGGCACCTTGTTATACTCGATCGGAATTCTTTGTTATACTCGATGAGGGGACTTTGTTATACTCCATCAGGAGACTTTGTTATACGCGATCTTGGGACTTTGTTATACGCCATTAGGGTCCTTTGTTATACTCGATCAGGGGACTTAGTTATACTCGATCAGGGGCCTTTGTTATACTCGATCATGGGACTTTATTATACTCGACTAGAGGACTTTTGTATACTCGATGATGGGGCTTTGTTATACTCGATCAAAGGACTTTGTTGTACTCGATCAGAGACTTTGTTATACTCGAGCAGGGGGCTTTTTTATACTCGATGATGGGGCTTTGTTATACTCGATCAAAGGGCTTTGTTGTACTCGATCAGAGACTTTGTTATACTAGAGCAGGGGGCTTTTTTATACTCGATGAGGAGGCTTTGTTATACTCGATCAGGGGACTTTGTGTTACTCGATCAGGGGTGTTTGTCTTACTCGATCAGGGGACTTTTTATACTCGATCAGGGGACTTTGTTATACTCGATCAGGAGATTTTGTTATACTCGACCAGGGACCTTTATTATACTCGATAAGGGGCCTTTGTTATCCTCGATCATAGGACTTTGTTATACAAGACCAGGGGACTTTGTTATACTCGACCAGGGGGCTTTTTTATACTCGATCAGGGTTTTTTGTAAACCCGATCAGGGGGCTTTCTTATACTCAATCAGGGACTTTGTTATAGACGACCAGGGGACTTTGAAATACTCGTTCAGGGGACTTTGTTATACTCGTTCAGGGGACTTTGTTACAACCGATCAGGTGACTTTGTTGTAATCGATCAGCTGACATTGTTATACTCGATCTGGGGCATTGTTATACTCGATCTTGGGACTTTGTTATACTCGATCAGGGGACTTTATTATACTCAATCAGGGGACATTGTTATTTTCGACAAGTGGCCTTTGTTATACTCGATTCGGGGCCTTTGAAATACTCGATCTTGGGACTTTGTTATACTCGACCAGGGGATTTTGTTATACTCGACCAGGGGGCTTTTTTATACTCGATGAGGGGGCTTTGTTGTACTCGATCAGAGGGCTTTGTTATACTTGATCAGGGACTTTGTTATACGCGACCAGGGGGCATTTTTATACTCGATGAGGGGGAATTGCTATACTCGATGAGGGGACTTTGTTATACTCGATCAGGGGGTTTTGTTAAACTCGATGAGGGGGCTTTGTTATACTTCGGCCAGGGGACTTTGTTTTACTCGACCAGGGGACTTTAGTATACTCGATAATGGGACTTTGTTATACTCGATCAGGGGACTTTGTTACACTCGATCAGGGGCTTTATTGTACTCGATAAGGGGACTTTGTTAAACTCGATCAGGGGACTTTGTTATACGCGATCTTGGGACTTTGTTATACGCCATTAGGGTCCTTTGTTATACTCGATCAGGGGACTTAGTTATACTCGATCTGGGGACTTTATTATACTCGATCATGCGACTTTATTATACTCGACCAGGGGACTTTGTTATACTCGAAGAGGGGGCTTCTTTATACTCGATCAGGGGGTTTTGTTAAACTCGATCAAGGGTGTTTGTTTTACTCGATCAGGGGACTTTGTTATACTCGATCAGGGGACTTTGTTATACTCGATAAGGGGCCTTTGTTATATTCGATCATGGGACTTTGTTATACTCGACCAGGGGAGTTGTTATACTCGACCAGGGGGCTTTTTTATACTCGATCAGGGGGTTTTGTTAAACTCGATGAGGGGCCTTTGTTATACTCGAACAGGGGACTTTGTTTTACTCGGCCAGGGGACTTTGTTTTACTCGACCAGGGGACTTTGTTATTCTCGATCAGGGGGCTTTGTTATACACGATCAGCGGACTTTGTTATACTCGATCGGGGGGCTTTGTTATACTCGATCTTGTAACTTTGTTATACTCGATCAGGGGACTTTGTTATTTTCGACCAGGGGCCTTTGTTATACTAGATTCGGGGCCTTTGTTATACTCGATCATGGGACTTTGTTATACTCGACCAGGGGACTTTGTTATACTTGACCAGCGGGCTTTTTTATTCTCGATCAGGGGGTTTTGTTAAACTCGATGATGGGGCTTTGTTATACTCGATCAGGGGACTTTGTTATACTCGGCCAGGGGACTGTGTTATACTCGACCAGGGGGCTTTTTTATACTCGATGAGGGGGCTTTGTTATACTCGATCAGAAAACTTTGTTAAACTCGATCAGGGGGCTTTCTTATACTCAATCAGGGGACTTTGTTATGGACGACCCGGGGACTTTGTTATACTCGATCTTGGGACTTTGTTATACTCGACCAGGGGACTTTGTTATACTCGATCAGAGGACTTTGTTATACTCGACTAGGGGAGTTTGTTATACTCGACCAGGGGACTTTGTTATACTCCATTAGGGTCCTTTGTTATACTCGATCAAGGGACTTTGTTATACTCGATCTTGGGACTTTGTTATAGGGCATTAGGGTCCCTTGTTATATCGATTAGGGCAGTTAGTTATTCTCGATCAGGTGACTTTGTTATACTCGATCAGGGGGCTTTGTTATACTTGACCAGGGGGCTTTTTCATACTCGATGAGGGGGTTTTGTTATACTCGATGAGAGGAATTTGTTATACTCGATCAGGGGATTTTGTTATACTCGACCAGGGGCCTTTGTTATATTCGATAAGGGGCCTTTGTTATACTCGATTATTGGGCTTTGTTATACTCGACCAAAAGACTTTGTTATACTCGACCGGGGGGCTTTTTACACCATCAGGGTTTTTTTGTTAAACTCCCATCATTGGTGTTTGCTTTTTACTCACCAGGGACTTTGTTATACTCGGATCAGGGGACTTTGTTAAGTACTCGGATCAGGTGATTTTGTTATACTCGACCAGGGGCCTTTGTTATATTCGATAAGGAGCCTTTGTTATACTCGATTATGGGACTTTGTTATACTCGACCAAAGCACTTTGTTATACTCGACCAGGGGCCTTTGTTATACTCGATAAGGGGCCTGTGTTATACTCGATCATGGGACTTTGTTATACTCGACCAGGGGACTTTGTTATACTCGACCAGGGGCATTATTTATACACGATCAGGGGGTTTTGTTAAACTCGATGAGGGGGCTTTGTTATACTCGGCCAGGGGACTTTGTTTTACTCGACCAGGGGACTTTAGTATTCTCGATCAGGGGACTTTGTTTTACTCGATCAGGGCCTTTGTTATACTCGATAATGGGACTTTGTTATACTCGATCATGGGACTTTGTTATACTAGATAAAGGGCTTTATTGTACTCGATAAGGGGACTTTGTTAAACTCGATCAGGGGACTTTGTTATTCTCGATCAGGGCACTTTGTTATACTCGATCAGGGTACTTTGTTATACTCGATCAGGGGCTTTGTTATACTCGATCAGGAGAATTTGTTATACGCGATCTTGTGACTTTATTATACTCGACCAGGGGACTTTGTTATAATCGATCAGGGGACTATGTTATACTCGATCTGGGGGCTTTTTTATACTCGATGACGGGTTCTTTGTTATGTTCGATCAGGGGACTTTCTTTTATTCGATCAGAGGACTTTGTTATACTCAATCTTGGGACTTTGTTATACTCCATTAGGGTCCTTTGTTATACTCGATCAGGGGACTTAGTTATGCTCGATTAGGGCACTTATTTATACTCGATCAGGGGACTTTGTTGCACTCGATCAGGGGTTTTTGTTACACTCGACCAGGGGCTTTTGTTATACTCGATAAGGGGCCTTTGTTATACTCGATTATGGGACTTTGTTATACTCGACCAGGGGACTTTGTTATACTCGACCAGGGGGCTTTTTATACTCGACCAGGGGGCTTTGTTATACTCGATTCGGGGCCTTTGAAATACTCGATCATGGGACTTTGTTAAACTCGACCAGGGGATTTTGTTATACTCGACCAGGGGGCTTTTTTATATTCGATGAGGGGGCTTTGTTCTCCTCGATCAGAGGGCTTTGTTATACTTGATCAGGGACTTTGTTATACGCGACCACGGGGCTTTTTTATACTCGATGAGGGGGGATTGTTATACTCGATGAGGGGACTTTGTTATACTCGATCTGGGGACTTTGTTAGACTCGATCAGGGGTCTTTGTATATACTCGACTAGTAACATTGTTATATTCGATCAGGTGCCTTTCTTTTACTTGATCAGGGGGCTTTGTTATACTCGATGACGGGACTTTGTTATACTCGATCAGGGGACTTTGTTATACTCGATCAGAGGACTTTGTTATACTCGACCAGGGGAGTTTGTTATATTCGACCAGGGGACTTTGTTATACTCCATTAGGTCCCTTTGTTATACTCGATCAAGGGACTTTGTTATACTCGATCTTGGGACTTTGTTATAGGGCATTAGGGTCCTTTGTTATATCAATTAGGGCACTTAGTTATTCTCGATCAGGTGACTTTGTTATACTCGATCAGGGGGCTTTGTTATACTCGACCAGGGGGCTTTTTCATACTCGATCAGGGGGTTTTGTTAAACTCGATGAGAGGAATTTGTTATACTCGATCAGTGGATTTTGTTATACTCGACCAGGGGCCTTTGTTATATTCGATAAGGGGCCTTTGTTATACTCGATTATGGGACTTTGTTATACTCGACCAAAAGACTTTGTTATACTCGACCAGGGGGCTTTTTTATACTCGATCAGGGGGTTTTGTTAAACTCGATCAGTGGTGTTTGTTTTACTCGATCAGGGGACTTTGTTATACTCGATCAGGGGACTTTGTTATACTCGATCAGGGGATTTTGTTATACTCGACCATTGGCCTTTGTTATATTCGATAAGGGGCCTTTGTTATACTCGATTATGGGACTTTGATATCCTCGACCAAAGCACTTTGTTATACTCGACCAGGGGCTTTTGTTATACTCGATAAGGGGCCTTTGTTATACTCGATTATGGGACTTTGTTATACTCGACCAGGGGACTTTGTTATAACGACCAGGGGCCTTGTTACATTCGGATAAGGGCCTTTATATACCTTTTGGTTATTATGGACTTTTGTTATACTCGGCATCAAAAGATTCTTATATACTCTAATTAGGGCTTTTTTATACTCGATCAGGGGGTTTTGTTAAACTCGATCAGTGGTGTTTGTTTTACTCGATTAGGGGACTTTGTTATACTCGATCAGGGGACTTTGTTATACTCGATCAGGGGATTTTGTTATACTCGACCATGGGCCTTTGTTATACTCGATAAGGGGCCTTTGTTATACTCGATTATGGGACTTTGTTATACTCGACCAGGGGACTTTGTTATACTCGACCAGGGGGCTTTTTTATACTCGATCAGGGGCCTTTGTTATACCCGATTATGGACTTTGTTTATACTCGCTGACCAGGGACTTTGGTTAGTACCATTCAGGCGGCTTTTTATACTGATCAGGTTTTTTTTAAACCTGATGAGGGGCTTTGGTTATACCTGACCAGGGGCCTTTGTTATACTCGATAAGTGCCTCGTTATACTCTCGATCATGGGACTTGTTATACCTTTAACTGTGCCGGACTTTGTTATACCCGAAGATGTGGGCTTCTTTTTATACTTATCAGGGTTTTGTTAAATCCCTGATCAAGGGTGTTTGTTTTACTGATCAGGACTTGTTATACTCGATCAGGGGACTTTGTTATACTCTCGATAAGGGCCTTATGCACCGATCATGGGATCTTGTTATATTCGACCAGGGGAGTTGTTATACTCGGCCAGGGGGCTTTTTTATACTCGATCAGGGGGTTTTGTTAAACTCGATGAGGGGGCTTTGTTATACTCGAACAGGGGACTTTGTTTTACTCGATCCGGGGGCTGTGTTATACTCGATCAGCGGACTTTGTTATACTCGATCCGGGGGCTTTGTTATACTCGATCTTGTGACTTTGTTATACTCGTTCATGGGACTTTAGTATACTCGATCAGGGGACTTTGTTATTTTTGACCAGGGCCTTTGTTAAACTAGATTCGGAGCCTTTGTTATGCTCGATCATGGGACTTTGTTATACTCGACCAGGGGACTTTGTTATACTCGACCAGGGGGCTTTTGTATACTCGATCAGGGGACTTTGTTATACTCGGCTAGTGGACTGTGTTATACTCGTCGAGGGGGCTTTTTTATACTCGATGATGGGGCTTTGTTATACTCGATCAAAGGGCTTTGTTGTACTCGATCAGAGACTTTGTTATACTCGACCAGGGGGCTTTTTTATACTCGATGAGGGGGCTTTGTTATACTCGATCAGGGGACTTTGTTAAACTCGATCAGGGGCTTTCTTATACTCAATCATGGGACTTTGTTATAGACGACCAGGGGACTTTGTTATACTCGATCAGGGGACTTTGTTATACTCGTTCAGGGGACTTTGTTATAACCGATCAGGTGATTTTGTTATAATCGATCAGCGGACTTTGTTATACTCGATCTGGGGGCTTTGTTATACTCGATCTTGGGACTTTCTTATACTCGATCAGGGGACTTTATTATACTCGATCAGGGGACATTGTTATTTTCGACCAGTGGCCTTTGTTATACTCGATTCGGGGCCTTTGAAATACTCGATCTTGGGACTTTGTTATACTCGACCAGGGGATTTTGTTATATTCGACCAGGGGGCTTTTTTATACTCGATGAGGGGGCTTAGTTCTACTCGATCAGAGGGCTTTGTTATACTTGATCAGGGACTTTGTTATACGCGACAAGGGGGCTTTTTTATACTCGATGAGGGGGGATTGTTATACTCGATGAGGGGACTTTGTTATACTCGATCTGGGGACTTTGTTATACTCGATCAGGGGACTTTGTATAAACTCGACTAGGAACATTGATATATTCGATCAGGTGCCTTTCTTATACTCGATCAGGGGGCTTTGTTATACTCGATGTCGGGACTTTGTTATACTTGATCTGGGGACTTTGATATACTTGATCAGAGGACTTTGTTATATTCGACCAGGGTAGTTTGTTATACTCGACCAGGGGACTTTGTTATACTCCATTAGGGTCCTTTGTTATACTCGATCAGGGGACTTTGTTATACTCGATCTTGGGACTTTGTTATACGGCATTAGGGTCCTTTGTTATATCGATTAGGGCACTTAGTTATACTCGATCGGGGGACTTTGTTATACTCGATCAGGGGGCTTTGTTATATTCGACCAGGGTGCATTTTCATACTCGATCAGGGGGTTTTGTTATACTCGACCAGGGGCCTTTGTTATATTCGATAAGGGGCCTTTGTGTAGTGATGGGTTGTCAGACCGCAGCTTGCATCTCAGTGACAGTCCAGACTCGACCCGACATTAGGGAGGTCAAGTGTAGGGTAACTCTCACGGTTGACCAAGGGTTAATTAATCAGCCAGGTTCCCCTCCCATGTGACACGGCACCACAACAAACATGTAAGAAGGCACCAGCCGACTCTCTCCCAATATACACAATAGCCTACATCCCAGAAGTCCAGACCTGACCTCACATTAGCCAGGTCAAATGTAACTCTCGAGCCCAAGTCAAGAGGCCACAAATCAACCAGGGCCTCTCATGTCACACGGCCCTATCTGATGACTTTTCCAGAAGATACAACTTATAGTCTCTGAAAAAGTCCAGACCTGACCCTACATCAGCGAGGGCAAATGTAAGGAGACCCTTCACCGCCCCCCCCATCAGCTCAACCTGAGGGGTCGCCTCCCAATAAATAGGACGTCCTAGTCCTCCCGAGAGATACACAGAAAGAGAGAGAGACAGAGAGAGAGTGTATCTTGTAAGGAGGAAGGACCAGCTACCACGTCCCGAGTCCTGCTCGAGAGAAGTCAGGGGCCGGAGGCAAGCCGCCTCCAGTCGCCTCCAGTCGCCTCCGGTCAGGACCGAGACTTCCCTCCGGCGCCCAGCTAAGCAGTCTCCCATAGAGACAACCCAGGACTACCTGCTAGGCTTCCCATAGGTCACGTGAGTGTTTGTCAGAGCTTTCCATGGGATGAGTTACTTACGTGGGAAGTGTATTCATTTCATGTTCGTGTCCGAGAATCAGAGTGTCTAGTAACGTAATATGATGTCCTAGTAACGTAAACATAATGTCCTAGTAACTTCAATAGAAAATGTTATTAATGTGTCCATGTCATGTTCGTAATTAATAAAGAGTTGTAATGAAGCAGTGTTTGAGAAGTCGCCCTTAAGACGTAATAGATGTGTATTGACGTATAAGGTACGATAAGTGTACGGACAGTGTAAATAACTATCACGGCCACGCTACCAAAATCTTCCTCTCTTTTATACTCTTATACTATCAATATTCTACCTATATGTAATCTTCTTCTTGTGAGATTTTTACCATTACAATGGTGGCAGCGAACAATATACGTTAATCCACGCCCTCCTCGCTTAGTTATTATATTGGTAGCAGCGAACTTAACGTAAACTCACGCCTTCCCTCGGTTAGCCATAACACCTGGCTCGTCTCATCCTTCATTTGATTCAGTCTAAGTATTGTCTACAATTGTGTAATAAGTAATTCCTGTGTCGTAGCGTCGTAGCGTGAAAAGTGTCCTAGTGTGTCATCTTTACAGCTCAAGTCAATGTCTCTCGTTGTGGTATACGCGAATTGTTACTAGCAAAACACTCCCAGAATATGCTCAGTGCTTAATATAATTTCTCAGTGTCCCCCACGTTCTGTGAAGTTCTCAGTATCCCAAGTGCATTTTAATTGTCGGTCAGTGTTAAATGTACCTATTGTGTTTTAGTGATAGAAGCTGTGTCTATACTAACTGTTATAACTTAACATGTCTTACAACCTACATCCTCCTCCTTGTCCTAATCCTCACCTCACCCTCCATACCCATCCGTTCCCGCCTCGCTCCGTCCTGCCCTGCCCCGCCCCGCCGTTCCGTGCCCCGCCCCGCCCCGCCGTTCCGTGCCCCGCAAAGCCCCGGCCTGGCCCGATCAACCACGCCCCGGCTCCCCCCCCACCTGGCCCGATCAACCACGCCCCGGCTCCCCCCCCATCTCACCCGCCACGCCTCGCCACCACCCCGCCCCACGTCGGCCTGGCCAGCCGCGCCCCGACTCGCCTCGCCTCGCCTCCACCCGCCTCGCACCGTCCAGTGTGACCACCAATCCCCATATGTTTTGTCCAGTGAGTTATGCTTCGAAATCGGTGGTTAGTGTTACTTAATATTGCGATAATTACAGAGCTTCACTCAGTGTGTTTTTATGCTGTTATGATTTGTGATGTACTCTTTGACGCGTAGTGATAAATGATATTAAGTGTAGTGCGCAGAGCTTAACTCCCCGACCCAGCCTGATGAGAAAATTGTCGTGACGGAAATAATAGTTACCAAACATTGACATAACTTATAAAGTAAATTTTTTTTTTGCGAATGCACTTCCAACTAATCCATCATCCCTCTAGGATTGTTTCTCTGGCAAATATCACACACAGTACCGCCCCATGGCTAGCCGGAATCCAACCACAGCACATATAAGCAGAGAAGAAGAAGCGTGATGAATGCAGCGTGATGAATGCAGCACCACACCCGCCACACACCACCCCTTTTCTTTCAAGTCCTCCCTGGTCTAGGATTAAGAAGATTTTATATTTTTCTACTCTAGGAAATTAAGGAGTGTGGAATGCAGCGCCACACAACGAACCCTGGTGAGACCAGCCAGGGAGGGATTCACCACTGTGGAAGGTGTAAGACAGGACGGTCTTTGGTCTCGCCGACACTCACGTACGGAGGGCGAGCCCTGGTCCGCGGAACCTGCCTTACAGTCATCTAAGGAGACGACAGCTCAAGCAGTGGACCAGCTTTCATCCCGGCCGGAGGGGGCCGACGGCAGATGAACAGAAAATCGTCTGGAATATGTTGAAAATGATGATGTTGCAGAGAAGAAATACAGATGGAGCAGAAAAATTCATCTGGAATATGACGGAAAACGAAGATGTATAAAGAAACGCAGACGAACAGAAAAATCGTCTGGAATATGAAAATGAAGATGTATAAAGAAACGCAGATGAACAGAAACATTCATCTGGAATATGAAAATGCTCTACACGTAGAGGAAGCGCAGGTGAACAGAAAAATCATCTGGAATATTATAGAAACCAGGAGGAAGTGAGAAGAAGTCAGATGTGGTGACACGACCTACAAAGTGCGGTATTGAAGAAAGAAAAACGTGCTATGTGAAGACAGAAGACGTCCTGTGCTGACATCAGAAGAAAGTCAACGATGAAAAGGTGGATAATCAGAAGGACCAATCGACTACCGCTGTTGTGCTGCCGGCATTCCTTATTTTCAGATACCAGCTGGATGGAGGACTTGAGCCATGCTGAACCCAACAAATGTGTTGATGTTGTTGATGTTGTTGATGTACAATAAAAAGATATAACACCCGAACATGTGAAGTAGGAGCATTTTTTTTTGTATTTTGAAGTATTTAATTCTCTGATTTTTGTTAACATGTACTACAAAGAAAGTTTTTTTTAAAGATTAGTCACTTTTTCTATGAGTTCATTTGATCAATGTTTTGAACTACGAAACACAATGTTGTGGCCATTTACTGACTGAGATGAATTAATTTTGACACGGCCTGGTTAGGCAATGTAACACCTGTTTTTGTTTGTTGAATGTGATTTGCAAGTTTGCCTCGGACACTATGCTAGATATGAAGGATCTTTAGATCACTCTATGTTCACTTACTGTGTATGTATTTTATTTTTTTCTCCTGTCATAGAAGCTTTAATCTTGGCGGGAGGTATAGTAAGCTTTGTCAGATCAAACTATGCCAGTAGAAAAACATACATCTCTAGGGTTATAATTTGTGAAATGTAAGGATGCATTATCGCCTCAGGGACTATATTAGATACTGCACATGATGTTACTGTCTACTTTAAATGTGTCATCAGTTCTCTGAGCATGAAAGCTTTGGTCTTGGCGGGAGGTGTAGTGATGGGTTGTCAGACCGCAGCTTGCATCTCAGAGACAGTCCAGACTCGACCCGACATTAGGAGGTCAAGTGTAGGGTAACTCTCACGGTTGACCAAGGGTTATAAATCAGCCAGGCTCCCCTCCCATGTGACACGGCACCACAACAAACATGTAAGAAGGCACCAGCCGACTCTCTCCCAATATACACAATAGCCTACATCCCAGAAGTCCAGACCTGACCTCACATTAGCCAGGTCAAATGTAACTCTCGAGCCCAAGTCAAGAGGCCACAAATCAACCAGGGCCTCTCATGTCTCACGGCCCCATCTGATGACTTTTCCAGAAGATACAACTTATAGTCTCTGAAAAAGTCCAGACCTGACCCTACATCAGCGAGGGCAAATGTAAGGAGACGCTTCACCGCCCCCCCCCATCAGCTCAACCTGAGGGCTCGCCTCCCAATATATAGGACGTCCTAGTCCTCCCGAGAGATACAGAGAGAGAGAGAGAGACAGAGAGAGAGAGTGTGTCTTGTAAGGAGGAAGGACCAGCTACCACGTCCCGAGTCCTGCTCGAGAGAAGTCAGGGGCCAGAGGCAAGCCGCCTCCGGTCGCCTCCAGTCGCCTCCGGTCAGGACCGAGACTTCCCTCCGGCGCCCAGCTAAGCAGTCTCCCATAGAGACAACCCAGGACTACCTGCTAGGCTTCCCATAGGTCACGTGAGTGTTTGTCAGAGCTTTCCATGGGATGAGTTACTTACGTGGGAAGTGTATTCATTTCATGTTCGTGTCCGAGAATCAGAGTGTCTAGTAACGTAATATGATGTCCTAGTAACGTAAACATAATGTCCTAGTAACTTCAATAGAAGATGTTATTAATGTGTCCATGTCATGTTCGTAATTAATAAAGAGTTGTAACGAAGCAGTGTTTGAGAAGTCGCCCTTAAGACGTAATAGATGTGTATTGACGTATAAGGTACGATAAGTGTACGGACAGTGTAAATAACTATCACGGCCACGCTACCAAAATCTTCCTCTCTTTTATACTCTTATACTATCAATATTCTACCTATATGTAATCTTCTTCTTGTGAGATTTGTCTCATTACATTTGTTATACTCGACCAGGGGCCTTTGTTATATTCGATAAGGGGCCTTTGTTATACTCGATTATGGGACTTTGTTATACTCGACCAAAGGACTTTGTTATACTCGACCAGAGGGCTTTTTATACTCGATCAGGTGGTTTTGTTAAACTCGATGAGGGGTGTTGTTTTACTCGATCAGGGGACTTTGTTATACTCGGTCAGGGGACTTTGTTATACTTGATCAGGGGATTTTGTTATAATCGACCAGGGGCCTTTGTTATATTCGATAAGGGGCCTTTGTTACAATCGATTATGGGACTTTGTTATACTCGTCCAAAGGACTTTGTTATACTCGACCAGGGGCCTTTGTTATACTCGATAAGGGGCCTGTGTTATACTCGATCATGGGACTTTGTTATACTCAACCAGGGGACTTTGTTATACTCGACCAGGGGCCTTATTTATACTCGATCAGGGGGTTTCGTTAAACTCGATGAGGGGGCTTTGTTATACTCGATCAGGGGAATTTGTTATACTCGGCCAGGGGACTTTGTTTCACTCGACCAGGGGACTTTAGTATACTCGATCAGGGGACTTTGTTATACTCGATCAGGGGCCTTTGTTATACTCGATAATGGGACTTTGTTATACTTGATCAGGGGACTTGTTATACTCCATGAGGGGCTTTATTGTACTCCATAATGGGACTTTTTTATACTCGATCAGGGTACTTTGTTATACTCGATCAGGGGATTTTGTTATACTCGATCAGGAGACTTTGTTATACGCGATCTTGGGACTTTGTTATACGCCATTAGGGTCCTTTGTTATACTCGATCAGGGAACTTAGTTATACTCGATCAGGGGCATTTGTTATACTCGATGAGGGGTTTGTTATGCTCGATCAGGGGACTTTGTTATACTCGATCTGGGGACTTTGTTATACTCGATCTGGGGACTTTGAATATACTCGACTAGGGACATTGTTATATTCGATCAGGTGCCTTTCTTATACTCGATCAGGGGGCTTTGTTATACTCGATTATGGGACATTGTTATGTTCGATAGGGGACTTTGTTATACTCGATCAGAAGACTTTGTTATACTCGATCTTGGGACTATGTTATACTCCATTAGGGTCCTTTGTTATACTCGATCAGGGGACTTAGTTATGCTCGATTAGGGCACTTAGTTATACTCGATCAGGGGACTTTGTTATACTCGATCAGGGGGCTTTGTTATACTCGATCAGGAGACTTCGTTATACTTGACCAGGGGTGTATGTTTTACTCGATCAGGGGACTTTGTTATACTCGATTAGGGGACTTTGTTATACTCGATCAGGGGATTTTGTTATACCCGATCAGGGGACTTTGTTATACTCGATCAGGGGGCTTTGTTATACTCAATCAGGGGTGTTTGTTTTACTCGACTCGTGACTATGTTATATTCGGTCAGGTGCCTTTCTTATACTCGACTCATGACTATGTTATACTCGATCAGGGTACTTTGTTATACTCGATCAGGGGACTTTGTTATACTCGATCAGAGGACTTTGTTATACTCAATCTTGGGACTTTGTTATACTCCATTAGGGTCCTTTGTTATACTCGATCAGGGGACTTAGTTATGCTCGATTAGGGCACTTATTTTTACTCGATCAGGGGACTTTGTTGTACTCGATCAGGGGATTTTGTTATACTCGACCAGGGGCTTTTGTTATACTCGATAATGGGCCTTTGTTATACTCGATTATGGGACTTTGTTATACTCGACCAGGGGACTTTGTTATACTCGAGCAAAGGGCTTTTTTATACTCGATAAGGGTTTTTTTTTTAAATCGATGTGGGGGCTTTGTTATACTCGACCAGGGGCCTTTATTATACTCAATACAGGGCATTTGTTATACTCGATCATGGGACTTTGTTATACTCGACCAAAGGACTTTGTTATACTCGACCAGGGGCCTTTGTTATACTCGATAAGGGGCCTGTGTTATACTCGATCATGGGTCTTTGTTATACTCGACCAGGGGACTTTGTTATACTCGACTAGGGGCCTTATTTATACTCGATCAGGGGGTTTTGTTAAACTCGATCATGGGTGTTTGTTTTACTCGATCAGGGGACTTTGTTATACTCGGTCAGGGGACTTTGTTATATTCGATAAGGGGCCTTTGTTATACTCGATTATGGGACTTTGTTATACTCGTCCAAAGGACTTTGTTATACTCGACCAGGGGCCTTTGTTATACTCGATAAGGGGCCTGTGTTATACTCGATCATGGGACTTTGTTATATTCGACCAGGGGACTTTGTTATACTCGACCAGGGGCCTTATTTATACTCGATCAGGGGGTTTTGTTAAACTCGATGAGGTGGCTTTGTTATACTCGATCAGGGGACTTTGTTATACTCGGCCAGGGGACTTTGTTTCACTCGACCAGGGGACTTTAGTATACTCGATCAGGGGACTTTGTTATACTCGATCAGGGGCCTTTGTTATACTCGATAATGGGACTTTGTTATACTCGATCAGGGGACTTGTTATACTCGATCAGGGGCTTTATTGAACTCGATAAGGGGACTTTGTTAAACTCGATCAGGGGACTTTGTTTTTCTCGATCAGGGCACTTTGTTATACTCGATCAGGGTACTTTGTTATTCTCGATCAGGGGACTTTGCTATACTCGATCAGGAGACTTTGTTATACGCGATCTTGGGACTTTGTTATTCGCCATTAGGGTCCTTTGTTATACTCGATCAGGGGACTTAGTTATACTCGATCAGGGGCCTTTGTTATACTCGATCACGGGACTTTATTATACTCGACCAGGGGACTTTGTTATACTCAACCAGGGGGCTTTTTATACTCGATGAGGGGGTTTGTTATACTCGATCTGGGGACTTTGTATATACTCGACTAGGGACATTGTTATATTCGATCAGGTGCTTTTCTTATACTCGATCAGGGGGCTTTGTTATACTCGATTACGGGACATTGTTATGTTCGATAGGGGACTTTGTTATACTCGATCAGAGGACTTTGTTATACTCGATCTTGGGACTATGTTATACTCCATTAGGGTCCTTTGTTATACTCGATTAGGGGACTTAGTTATGCTCGATTAGGGCACTTAGTTATACTCGATCAGGGGACATTGTTATACTCGATCAGGGGGCTTTGTTATACTCGATCAGGGGACTTCGTTATACTTGACCAGGGGTGTATGTTTTACTCGATCAGGGGACTTTGTTATACTCGATCAGGGGAATTTGTTATTCTCGATAAGGTGACTTTTTTGTACTCGATCTGCGGACTTTGTTATACTCGACCAGGGGGCTTTTTTATACTCGATGAGGGGGTTTGTTATACTCGATCAGGGTACTTTGTTATACTCGAACTGGGGACTTTGTTATACTCGATCTGGGGACTTTGTATATACTCGATCAGGGGATTTTGTTATACTCGATGAGGGGACTTTGTTATACTCGATGAGGGGGCTTTGTTATACTCAATCAAGGGTGTTTGTTTTACTCGACTCGTGACTTTGTTGTATTCGGTCAGGTACCTTTCTTATACTCGATTAGTGGACTTTGTTATACTCGATCAGGGGACTTTGTTATTCTCGATCAGGGCACTTTGTTATACTCGATCAGGGTACTTTGTTATACTCGATCAGGGGACTTTGTTATACTCGATCAGGAGAATTTGTTATACGCGATCTTGGGACTTTGTTATACGCCATTAGGGTCCTTTGTTATACTCGATCAGGGGACTTAGTTATACTCGATCTGGGGACTTTGTTATACTCGATCATGCGACTTTATTATACTCGACCAGGGGACTTTGTTATACTCGATCAGGGGACTTTGTTATACTCGATCTGGGGACTTTGTATATACTCGACTAGGGACAGTGTTATATTCGATCAGGTTTCTTTCTTATACTCGATCAGGGGGCTTTTTTATACTCGATGACGGGTTCTTTGTTATGTTCGATCAGGGGACTTTGTTATACTCGATCAGAGGACTTTGTTATACTCAATCTTGGGACTTTGTTATACTCCATTAGGGTCTTTTGTTATACTCGATCAGGGGACTTAGTTATGCTCGATTAGGGCACTTATTTTTACTCGATCAGGGGACTTTGTTGTACTCGATCAGGGGATTTTGTTATACTCGACCAGAGGCTTTGTTATACTCGATAAGGGGCCTTTGTTATACTCGATTATGAGACTTTGTTATACTCGACCAGGGGACTTTGTTATACTCGACCAGGGGCCTTATTTATACTCGATCAGGGGGTTTTGTTAAACTCGATCAGGGGGCTTTGTTATACTCGATCAAGGGACTTTATTATACTCGACCAGGGGACTTTGTTATACTCGACCAGTGGGCTTTTTTATACTCAATGAGGGGGTTTGTTAAACTCGATCAGGGGACTCTGTTATACTCGACCAGGGGCCTTTGTTATTCTCGAAGAGGGTGCTTCTTTATACTCGATCAGGGGGTTTTGTTAAACTCGATCAAGGGTGTTTGTTTTACTCGATCAGGGGACTTTGTTATACTCGGTCAGGGGACTTTGTTATACTCGATCACGGGATTTTGTTATACTCGACAAGGGGCCTTTGTTATATTCGATAACGGGCCTTTGTTATACTCGATTATGGGATTTGTTATACTCGACCAAAGGACTTTGTTATACTCGTCCAAAGGACTTTGTTATACTCGACCAGGGGCCTTTGTTATACTCGATAAGGGGCCTGTGTTATACTCGATCATGGGACTTTGTTATACTCGACCAGGGGACTTTGTTATACTCGACCAGGGGCCTTATTTATACTCGATCAGGGGGTTTTGTTAAACTCTATCAGGGGGCTTTGTTATACTCGATCAAGGGACTTTATTATACTCGACCAGGGGACTTTGTTATACTCGACCATGGGGCTTATTTATACTCGATGAGGGGGTTTGTTAAACTCGATCAGGGGACTTTGTTATACTCGATAATGGGACTTTGTTATACTCGATCAGGGGACTTGTTATACTCGATCAGGGGCTTTATTGTACTCGATAAGGGGACTTTGTTAAACTCGATCATGGGACTTTGTTATTCTCGATCAGGGCACTTTGTTATACTCGATCATGGTACTTTGTTATACTCGATCAGGGGACTTTGTTATACTCGATCAGGATCTTGGGACTTTGTTATACGCCATTAGGGTCCTTTGTTATACTCGATCAGGGGACTTAGTTATACTCGATCAGGGGCCTTTGTTATACTCGATCACGGGACTTTATTATACTCGACCAGGGGACTTTGTTATACTCGACCAGGGGGGTTTTTATACTCGATGAGGGGGTTTGTTAAACTCGATCAGAGGACTTTGTTATACTCGATCTGGGGACTTTGTTATACTCGATCTGGGGACTTTGTATATACTCGACTAGGGACATTGTTATATTCGATCAGGTGCCTTTCTTATACTCGATCAGGGGGCTTTGTTATACTCGATTACGGGACATTGTTATGTTCGATAGGGGACTTTGTTATACTCGATCAGAGGACTTTGTTATACTCGATCTTGGGACTATGTTATACTCCATTAGGGTCCTTTGTTATACTCGATCAGGGGACTTAGTTATGCTCGATTAGGGCACTTAGTTATACTCGATCAGGGGACTTTGTTATACTCGATCAGGGGACTTCGTTATACTTGACCAGGGGTGTATGTTTTACTCGATCAGGGGATTTTGTTATACTCGATCAGGGGTGTTTGTTTTACTCGATCAGGGGACTTCGTTATACTTGACCAGGGGTGTATGTTTTACTCGATCAGGGGATTTTGTTATACTCGATCAGGGGTGTTTGTTTTACTCGACTCGTGACTATGTTATATTCGGTCAGGTGCCTTTCTTATACTCGATTAGTGGACTTTGTTATACTCGGTCAGGTGACTTTGTTATTCTCTATCAGGGCACTTTGTTATACTCGATCAGGGTACTTTGTTATACTCGATCAGGGGACTTTGTTATATACGACCAGGGGACTTTGTTATACTCGATCAGGGGACTTTGTTATACTCGATCAGGGGTCTTTTTTATACTCGATCATGTTCTTTGGTATACCCGATCAGGGGCCTTTGTTAGACGCGATCAGGGGACTTTGTTATTCTCGATAAGGTGACTTTTTTGTACTCGATCTGCGGACTGTGTTATACTCGACCAGGGGGCTTTTTTATACTCGATGAGGGGGTTTGTTATACTCGATCAGGGGACTTTGTTATACTCGATCTGGGGTCTTTGTTATACTCGATCTGGGGACTTTGTATATACTCGATCAGGGGATTTTGTTATACTCGATCAGGGGACTTTGTTATACTCGATGAGCGGGCTATGTTATACTCAATCAGGGGTGTTTGTTTTACTCGACTCGTGACTTTGTTATATTCGGTCAGGTGCCTTTCTTATACTCGATTAGTGGACTTTGTTATACTCGATCAGGGGACTTTGTTATTCTCGATCAGGGCACTTTGTTATACTAGATCAGGGTACTTTGTTATACTCGATCAGGGGACTTTGTTATACTCCATTAGGGTCTTTTGTTATACTCGATCAGGGGACTTAGTTATGCTCGATTAGGGCACTTATTTTTACTCGATAAGGGGACTTTGTTGTACTCGATCAGGGGATTTTGTTATACTCGACCAGGGGCTTTTGTTATACTCGATAAGGGGCCTTTGATATACTCGACTATGAGACTTTGGTATACTCGACCAGGGGACTTTGTTATGCTCGACCAGGGGGCTTTTTTATACTCGATCAGGGTTTTTTTTTAAACTCGATGAGGGGGCTTTGTTATACTCGACCAGGGGCCTTTGTTATACTCGATAAGGGGCCTTTGTTATACTCGATCATGGGACTTTGTTATACTCGACCAAAGGACTTTGTTAAACTCGAAGAGGGGGCTTCTTTATACTCGATCAGGGGGTTTTGTTAAACTCGATCAAGGGTGTTTGTTTTACTCGATCAGGGGACTTTGTTATACTCAATCAGGGGACTTTGTTATACTCGATAAGGGGCCTTTGTTATACTCGATCATGAGACATTGTTATACTCGATCGGGGGGCTTTGTTATACTCGATCTTGTGACTTTGTTATACTCGATCAGGGGACTTTAGTATACTCGATCAGGGGACTTTTTTATACTCGATCAGGGGGTTTTGTTAAACTCGATGATGGGTCTTTCTTATGCTCAATCAAGGGACTTTTATATAGACGACTAGGGGACTTTGTTATACTTGATCAGGGGAGTTTGTTATACTCGTTCAGGGGACTTTGCTATAACCGATCAGGTGACTTTGTTGTAATCGATCAGCTTACTTTGTTATACTCGATCTGGGGGCTTTGTTATACTCGATCTTGGGACTTTATTATACTCGATCAGGGGGCATTGTTATTTTCGACCAGTGGCCTTTGTTATACTCGATTCGGGGCATTTGAAATACTCGATCTTGAGACTTTGTTATACTCGACCAGATTTTGTTATACTCGACCAGGGGGCATTTTATGCTCGGGATGAGGGGGCTTTGTTCTTACCTGATGAGGGGACTTTGTTATACTTGATCTGGGACTTTGTTATACGCAACCAGGGGGCTTTTTTATACTCGATGAGGGGCATTGTTATACTCGATGAGGGGACTTTGTTATACTCGATCTGGGGACTTTGTTATACTCGATCAGGGGACTTTGTATATATTCGACTAGGAACATTGTTATATTCGATCAGGTGCCTTGCTTATACTCGATCAGGGGGCTTTGTTATACTCGATGACGGGACTTTGTTTTACTCGATCTGGGGACTTTGTTATACTCGAACAGGGTACTTTGTTATACTCGACCAGGGGACTTTGTTATACTCCATTAGGGTCCTTTGTTATACTCGATCAGGGGACTTTGTTATACTCGATCTTGGGACTTTGTTATACGGCATTAGGGTCCTTTGTTATATCGATTAGGGACAGTTAGTTATACTCGATCAGGGGGCTTTGTTATACTCGACCAGGGGGCTTTTTCATACTCGATCAGGGGGTTTTGTTATACTCGACCAGGGGCCTTTGTTATATTCGATAAGGGGCCTTTGTTATACTCGATTATGGGACTTTGTTATACTCGACAAAAGGACTTTGTTATACTCGACCAGTGGCTTTTTTCTTCTATACCTCGATCAGGGACTTTGTTATATTCAATAGGTTCTTTCGGTACTACCGATTGCGGACTTCCTATATACCTGACTAGGGACTTTGTTATATTCGATCAGGGATTTTGTTATACCGGGACCAGCCTTTGTTATATTCGATAAGCGTACCTGTTATAATTCCGATTATGGGACTTTGTTATACCCGGACCAAAGGACTTGTTATATCGACCAGGGCCCTTGTTATACCCATGATAGGGGGCCCGTGCTATACTCGATCATTGGACCTTTGTTATACCTTGACCTGGGGACTTTGTTATACCTTTAGGGGACCAGGGTCTATTTATATCGATCAGGGGTTTTGTTAAACTCGATGAGGGGGCCGGTTATACTCGATGAGGGGACTTTGTTTTATTCGATCTGGGGTCTTTTTTATATTCGATCAGGGGACTTTATTATAATCGATCAAGGGCCTTTGTTATACTCGATCAGGGGACTTTGTAATACTCGATCAGAGGACTTTGTTATACCTGATCAGGGGACTTTGTTATACTCGATGAGGGTTCTTTATTATACTCGATCAGGGGGACTTTGTTAAACTCGATCAGGGGACTTTGTTATTCTCGATCATGGGACTTTATTATACTCGACCAGGGGACTTTGTTATACTAGATTCGGGGCCTTTGTTATACTCGATCATGGGACTTTGTTATACTCGACCAGGGGGCTTTTTTATACTCGATCAGGGGTTTTTGTTATACTCGATGAGGGGACTTTGTTATGTTCGGCCAGGGAACTGTGTTATAATCGACCAGGGGGCTTTTTTATACTCGATGATGGCGCTTTGTTATACTCGATCAAAGGGCTTTGTTGTACTCGATCAGAGACTTTGTTATACTCGAGCAGGGGGCTTTTTTATACTCGATGAGGGGGCTTTGTTATACTCGATCAGGGGACTTTGTTATACTCGACCAGGGGCCTTTGTTATATTCGATAAGGGGCCTTTGTTATACTCGATTAGGGGATTTTGTTATACTCGTCCAAAGGACTTTGTTATACTCGACCAGGGGCCTTTGTTATACTCGATAAGGGGGTTTTGTTAAACTCGACGAGGGGACTTTAGTATACTCGATCAGGGGTCTTTGTTATACTCGATCAGAGGACTTTGTTATACTCGATCGTGGGACTATGTTTTACTCCATTAGGGTCCTTTGTTATACTCGATCAGGGGACTTAGTTATGCTCGATTAGGGCACTTAGTTATACTCGATCAGGGGACTTTATTATACTCGATCAGGGGGCTTCGTTATACTCGATCAGGGGACTTCGTTATACTTGACCAGGGGTGTATGTTTTACTCGATCAGGGGACTTTGTTATACTCGATCAGGGGACTTTGTTATACACGATCAGGGGACTTTGTTATACTCGATCAGGGGACATTGTTATACTCGATCAGGGGGCTTTGTTATACTCAATGAGGGGTGTTTGTTTTACTCGACTCGTGACTATGTTATATTCGGTAAGGTGCCTTTCTTATACTCGATTAGTGGACTTTGTTATACTCGATCAGGGGACTTTGTTATTCTCGATCAGGGCACTTTGTTATACTCGATCAGGGTACTTTGTTATACTTGATCAGGGGACTTTGTTATATACCACCAGGGGACTTTGTTATACTCGATCAGGGACTTTGTTATACTCGATAAGGGGCCTTTGTTATACTCGATCATGGGACTTTGTTATACTCGACCAGGGGAGTTGTTATACTTGACCAGGGGGCTTTTTTATACTCGATCAGGGGGTTTTGTTAAACTCGATGAGGGGGCTTTGTTATACTCGAACAGGGGACTTTGTTTTACTCGGCCAGGGGACTTTGTTTTACTCGACCAGGGGACTTTGTTATTCTCGATCAGGGGGCTTTGTTATACTTGATCAGCGGACATTGTTATACTCGATCGGGGGGCTTTGTTATACTCGATCTTGTGACTTTGTTATACTTGATCAGGGGACTTTAGTATACCCGATCAGGGGACTTTTTTATACTCGATCAGGGGGTTTTGTTAAACTCGATGAGGGGTCTTTCGTATGCTCAATCAGGGGACTTTGTTATAGACGACCAGGGGACTTTGTTATACTCGATCAGGGGACTTTGTTATACTCGTTCAGGGGACTTTGCTATAACCGATCAGGTGACTTTGTTGTAATCGATCAGCGGACTTTGATATACTCGATCTGGGGGCTTTGTTATACTCGATCTTGGGACTTTGTTATACTCGATCAGGGGACTTTATTATACTCGATCAGGGGACATTGTTATTTTCGACCAGTGGCCTTTGTTATACTCGATTCGGGGCCTTTGAAATACTCGATCTTGGGACTTTGTTATACTCGACCAGGGGATTTTGTTATACTCGACCAGGGGGCTTTTTTATGCTCGATGAGGGGGCTTTGTTCTACTCGATGAGAGGGCTTTGTTATACTTGATCAGGGACTTTGTTATACGCAACCAGGGGGCTTTTTTATACTCGATGAGGGGGCATTGTTATACTCGATCAGGGGACTTTGTTATACTCGATCTGGGGACTTTGTTATACTCGATCAGGGGCCTTTGTATATACTCGACTAGGAACATTGTTATATTCGATCAGGTGCCTTTCTTATACTCGATCAGGGGGCTTTGTTATACTCGATGACGGTACTTTGTTATACTCGATCTGGGGACTTTGTCATACTCGACCAGGGGATTTTGTTATACTCGACCAGGGGGCTTTTTTATGCTCGATGAGGGGGCTTTGTTCTACTCGATGAGAGGGCTTTGTAAACTTGATCAGGGACTTTGTTATACGCAACCAGGGGGCTTTTTTATACTCGATGAGGGGGCATTGTTATACTCGATGAGGGGACTTTGTTATACTCGATCTGGGGACTTTGTTATACTCGATTAGGGGACTTTGTTATACTCGACCAGGGGACTTTGTTATACTCCATTAGGGTCCTTTGTTATACTCCATTAGGGTCCTTTGTTATACTCGATCAGGGGACTTTGTTATACTCGATCTTGGGACTTTGTTATACGGCATTAGGGTCCTTTGTTATATCGATTAGGGACACTTAGTTATACTCGATCAGGGGACTTTGTTATAGTCGATCAGGGGGCTTTGTTATACTCGACCAGGGGGCTTTTTCATACTCGATCAGGGGGTTGTGTTATACTCGACCAGGGGCCTTTGTTATATTCGATAAGGGGCCTTTGTTATACTCGATTATGGGACTTTGTTACACTCGACAAAAGGATTTTGTTATACACGACCAGGGGGCTTTTTCATACTCGATCAGGGGACTTTGTTATATTAGGTCAGGTGCCTTTCTTATACTCGATTAGTGGACTTTGTTATACTCGATCAGGGGACTTTGTTATATTCGATCAGGGGATTTTGTTATACTCGACCAGGGGCCTTTCTTATATTCGATAAGGGGCCTTTGTTATACTCGATTATGGGACTTTGTTATACTCGACCAAAGGACTTTGTTATACTCGACCAGGGGCCTTTGTTATACTCGATAAGGGGACTTTGTTATACTCGATAAGGGGCTTTATTGTACTCGATAAGGGGACTTTGTTAAACTCGACCAGGGGACTTTGTTATTCTCGATCAGGGGACTTTGTTATACTCGGCCAGGGGACTTTGTTTTACTCGACCAGGGGACTTTAGTATTCTCGATCAGGGGACTTTGTTTTACTCGATCAGGGGCCTTTGTTATACTCGATAATGGGACTTTGTTATACTCGATCAGGGGACTTTGTTATACTCGATAAGGGGCTTTATTGTACTCGATAAGGGGACTTTGTTAAACTCGATCAGGGGACTTTGTTATTCTCGATCAGGGCACTTTGTTATACTCGATCAGGGTACTTTGTTATACTCGATCAGGGGCCTTTGTTATACTCGATCATGGGACTTTATTATACTCGACCAGGGTACTTTGTTATACTAGATTCGGGGCCTTTGTTATACTCGATCACGGGACTTTGTTATACTCGACCAGGGGACTTTGTTATACTCGACCAGGGGGCTTTTTTATACTCGATCAGGGGGTTTTGTTAAACTCGATGAGGGGGCTTTGTTGTACTCGATGAGGGGAGTTTGTTATACTCGGCCAGGGAACTGTGTTATACTCGACCAGGGGGCTTTTTTATACTCGATGATGGGGCTTTGTTATACTCGATCAAAGGGCTTTGTTGTACTCGATCAGAGACTTTGTTATACTCGAGCAGGGGGCTTTTTTATACTCGATGAGAGGGCTTTGTTATACTCGATTCGGGGCCTTTGAAATACTCGATCTTGGGACTTTGTTATACTCGACCAGGGGATTTTGTTATACTCGACCAGGGGGCTTTTTTATGCTCGATGAGGGGGCATTGTTATACTCGATGAGGGGACTTTGTTATACTCGATCTGGGGACTTTGTTATACTCGATCAGGGGCCTTTGTATATACTCGACTAGGAACATTGTTATATTCGATCAGGTGCCTTTCTTATACTCGATCAGGGGGCTTTGTTATACTCGATCTTGGGACTTTTTTTATACTCGATAAGGGGATTTATTGTACTCGATAAGGGGACTTTGTTAAACTCGATCAGGGGACTTTGTTATTCTCGATCAGGGCACTTTGTTATACTCGATCAGGGTACTTTGTTATAATCGATCAGGGGCCTTTGTTATACTCGATCATTGGACTTTGTTATACTCGACCAGGGGACTTTGTTATACTCGACCAGGGGGCTTTTTTATACTCGATCAGGGGGTTTTGTTAAACTCGATGAGGGGGCTTTGTTATACTCGATGAGGGGACTTTGTTATATTCGTTGAGGGGACTTTGTTATCATCGATCAGGGGACTTTTTTATACTCGATCATGTTCTTTGGTATACCCGATCAGGGGCCTTTGTTATACTCGATCAGGGGACTTTGTTATTCTCGATCAGGGGACTTTGTTATATACGACCAGGGGACTTTGTTATACTCGATCAGGGGACTTTGTTATACTCGATCAGGGGACTTTTCTATACTCGATCATGTTCTTTGGTATACCCGATGAGGAGCCTTTGTTATACTCGATCAGGGGACTTTGTTATTCTCGATAAGGTGACTTTTTTGTACTCGATCTGCGGACTTTGTTATACTCGATCTGGGTACTTTGTATATACTCGATCAGGCGATTTTGTTATACTCGATCAGGGGACTTTGTTATACTCGATGAGGGGGCTTTGTTATACTCAATCAGGGGTGTTTGTTTTACTCGACTCTTGACTTTGTTATATTCGGTCAGGTGCCTTTCTTATACTCGATAAGGGGGCATTTTTATACTCGATGAGGGGACTTTGTTATTCTCGATCAGGGCACTTTGTTATACTTGATCAGGGTACTTTGTTATACTCGATCAGGGGACTTTGTTATACTCGATCAGGAGAATTTGTTATACGCGATCTTGGGACTTTGTTATACGCCATTAGGGTCCTTTGTTATACTCGATCAGGGGACTTTGTTATACTCGATCATGCGACTTTATTATACTCGACCAGGGGACTTTGTTATACTCGATCAGGGGACTTTGTTATACTTGATCTGGCGACTTTGTATATACTTGACTAGGGACAGTGTTATATTCGATCAGGTGCCTTTCTTATACTCGATCAGGGGGCTTTTTTATACTCGATGACGGGTTCTTTGTTATGTTCGATCAGGGGAATTTGTTATACTCGATCAGAGGACTTTGTTATACTCAATCTTGGGTCTTTGTTATACTCCATTAGGGTCCTTTGTTATACTCGATCAGGGGACTTAGTTATGCTCGATTAGAGCACTTATTTATACTCGATCAGGGGAATTTGTTGTACTCGATCAGGGGATTTTGTTATACTCGACCAGGGGCTTTTGTTATACTCGATAAGGGGCCTTTGTTATACTCGATTATGGGACTTTGTTATACTCGACCAGGGGACTTTGTTATACTCGACCAGGGGGCTTTTTTATACTCGATCAGGGTTTTTTTTAAAACTCGATGAGGAGGCTTTGTTATACTCGACCAGGGGCCTTTGTTATACTCGATAAGGGGCCTTTGTTATATTCGATCATGGGACTTTGTTATACTCGACCAAAGGACTTTGTTATACTCGAAGAGGGGGCTTCTTTATACTCGATCAGGGGGTTTTGTTAAACTCGATCAAGGGTGTTTGTTTTACTCGATCAGGGGACTTTGTTATACTCGATCAGGGGACTTTGTTATACTCGATAAGGGGCCTTTGTTATACTCGATCATGGGACTTTGTTATACTCGACCAGGGGAGTTGTTATACTCGACCAGGGGGCTTTTTTATACTCGATCAGGGGGTTTTGTTAAACTCGATGAGGGGCCTTTGTTATACTCGAACAGGGGACTTTGTTTTACTCGGCCAGGGGACTTTGTTTTACTCGACCAGGGGACTTTGTTATTCTCGATCAGGGGGCTTTGTTATACTTGATCAGCGGACTTTGTTATACTCGATCGGGGGGCTTTGTTATACTCGATCTTGTGACTTTGTTATACTCGATCAGGGGAATTTAGTATACTCGATCAGGGGACTTTTTTATACTCGATAAGGGGCCTTTGTTATACTCGATCATGGGACTTTGTTATACTCGACCAAAGGACTTCTGTTATACTCGAAGAGGGCTTCTTTATACTCGATCAGGGGTTTTTTAAACTCGACTGGGTGTTTGTTTTACTCGATCGGGGGACTTTGTTATACTGATCAGGGACTTTGTTATACCGATAAGGGGCCTTTGTTATACTCGATCATGGGACTTTGTTATACTCGACCAGGGGGCTTTTTTATACTCGATCAGGGGGTTTTGTTAAACTCGATGAGGGAGCTTTGTTATACTCGAACAGGGGACTTTGTTTTACTCGGCCAGGGGACTTTGTTTTACTCGACCAGGGGACTTTGTTATTCTCGATCAGGGGGCTTTGTTATACTTGATCAGCGGACTTTGTTATTCTCGATCGGGGGGCTTTGTTATACTCGATCTTGTGACTTTGTTATACTCGATCAGGGGACTTTAGTATACTCGATCAGGGGACTTTTTTATACTCGATCAGGGGGTTTGTTAAACTCGATGAGGGGTCTTTCTTATACTCAATCAGGGGACTTTGTTATAGACGACCAAGGGACTTTGTTATACTCGATCAGGGGACTTTGTTATACTCGTTCAGGGGACTTTGCTATAACCGATCAGGTGACTTTCTTGTAATCGATCAGCGGACATTGTTATACTCGATCAGGGGACTTTATTATACTCGATCAGGGGACATTGTTATTTTCGACGAGTGGCCTTTGTTATACTCGATTCGGGGCGTTTGAAATACTGATCTTGGGACTTTGTTATACTCGACCAGGGGATTTTGTTATACTCGACCAGGGGGCTTTTTTATGCTCGATGAGGGGGCTTTGTTCTACTCGATGAGAGGGCTTTGTTATACTTGATAAGGGACTTTGTTATACGCAACCAGGGGGCTTTTTTATACTCGTTGAGTGGTCATTGTTATCCTCGATGAGGGGACTTTGTTATACTCGATCTGGGGACTTTGTTATACTCGATCAGGGGACTTAGTATATACTCGACTAGGAACATTGTTATATTCGATCAGGTGCCTTTCTTATACTCGATCAGGGGGCTTTGTTATACTCGATGACGGGACTTTGTTATACTCGATCTGGGGACTTTGTTATACTCGATCAGGGGACTTTGTTATACTCGACCAGGGGACTTTGTTATATTCCATTAGGGTCCTTTGTTATACTCGATCAGGGGACTTTGTTATACTCGATCTTGGGACTTTGTTATACGGCATTAGGGTCCTTTGTTATGTCGATTAGGGACACTTAGTTATACTCGATCAGGGGACTTTGTTATACTCGATCAGGGGGCTTTGTTTTACTCGATCAGGGGACTTTGTTATATTCGATCAGGGGATTTTGTTATACTCGACCAGGGGCCTTTGTTATATTCGATAAGGGGCCTTTGTTATAGTCGATTATGGGACTTTGTTATACTCGACCAAAGGACTTTGTTATACTCGACCAGGGTCTTTGTTATACTCGATAAGGGGCCTGTGTTATACTCGATCATTGGACTTTGTTATACTCGACCTGGGGACTTTGTTATACTCGACCAGGGGCCTTATTTATACTCGATCAGGGGGTTTTGTTAAACTCGATGAGGGGGCTTTGTTATACTCAGGGGACTTTGTTATACTCGGCCAGGGGACTTTGTTATACTCGGCCAGGGGACTTTGTTTTACTCGACCAGGGGACTTTAGTATTCTCGATCAGGGGACTTTGTTTTACTCGATCAGGGGCCTTTGTTATACTCGATAATGGGACTTTGTTATACTCGATCAGTGGACTTTGTTATACTAGATAAGGGGCTTTATTGTACTCGATAAGGGGACTTTGTTAAACTCGATCAGGGGACTTTGTTATTCTCGATCAGGGCACTTTGTTATACTCGATCAGGGTACTTTGTAATACTCGATCAGAGGCCTTTGTTATACTCGATCATGGGACTTTATTATACTCGACCAGGGGACTTTGTTATACTAGATTCGGGGCCTTTGTTATACTCGATCATGGGACTTTGTTATACTCGTCCAGGGGACTTTGTTATACTCGACCAGGGGGCTTTTTTATACTCGATCAGGGGGTTTTGTTAAACTCGATGAGGGGGCTTTGTTATACTCGATGAGGGGACTTTGTTATACTCGGCCAGGGACCTGTGTTATACTCGACCAGGGGGCTTTTTTATACTCGATGATGGGGCTTTGTTATACTCGATCAAATGGCTTTGTTGTGCTCGATCAGAGACTTTGTTATACTCGAGCAGGGGGCTTTTTTATACTCGATGAGGGGGGTTATACTCTTTGTTCAGGGGTGTCTGTCTTACTCGATCAGGAGACTTTTTATACTCGATCATGGGACTTTGTTATACTCGATCAGGAGATTTTGTTATACTCGACCAGGGGCCTTTATTAAACTCGATAAGGGGCCTTTGTTATCCTCGATCATAGGACTTTGTTATACAAGACCAGGGGACTTTGTTATACTCGACCAGGGGGCTTTTTTATACTCGATCAGGGGGTTTTGTTAAACTCGATCAGGGGGTTTTGTTAAACTCGATCAGGGGGCTTTCTTATACTCAATCAGGGGACTTTGTTATAGACGACCAGGGGACTTTGTTATACTCGATCAGGGAACTTTGTTATACTCGTTCAGGGGACTTTGTTATAACCGATCAGGTGACTTTGTTGTAATCGATGAGAGGACTTTGTTATGCTCGACCAGGGGAGTTTGTTATACTCGACTAGGGGACTTTGTTATACTCCATTATGGTCCTTTGTTATACTCGATTAGGGGACTTTGTTATACTCGACCAAGGGCCTTATTTATACTCGATCAGGGGGTTTTGTTAAACTCGATCAAGGGGCTTTCTTATACTCAATCAGGGGACTTTGTTATAGACGACCAGGGGACTTTGTTATACTCGATCAGGGAACTTTGTTATACTCGTACAGGGGACTTTGTTATAACCGATCAGGTGACTTTGTTGTAATCGATCAGAGGACTTTGTTATACTCGACCAGGGGAGTTTGTTATACTCGACCAGGGGACTTTGTTATACTCCATTATGGTCCTTTGTTATACTCGATTAGGGGACTTTGTTATACTCGACCAGGGGCCTTATTTATACTCGATCAGGGGGTTTTGTTAAACTCGATGAGGGGGCTTTGTTATACTCGGCCAGAGGACTTTGTTTTACTCGACCAGGGGACTTTACTATACTCGATCAGGGGACTTTGTTATACTCGATCAGGGGCCTTTGTTATACTCGATAATGGGACTTTGTTATACTCGATCAGGGAACTTTGTTATACTCGATCAGGGACTTTATTGTACTCGATAAGGGGACTTTGTTAAACTCGATCAGGAGACTTTGTTATTCCCGATCAGGGCACTTTGTTATACTCGATCATGGGACTTTGTTATACTCGACCAAAGGACTTTGTTTTACTCGAAGAGGGGGCTTCTTTATACTCGATCAGGGGGTTTTGTTAAACTCGATCGAGGGTGTTTGTTTTACTCGATCAGGGGACTATGTTATTCTCGATCAGGGGACTTTGTTGTACTCGATAAGGGGCCTTTGTTATACTCGATCATGGGACTTTGTTATACTCGACATGGGAGTTGTTATACTCGACCAGGGGGCTTTTTTATACTCGATCAGCGGGTTTTGTTAAACTCGATGAGGGGGCTTTGTTACACTCGAACAGGGGACGTTGTTTTACTCGGCCAGGGGACTTTGTTTTACTCGCCCAGGGGACTTTGTTATTCTCGATCAGGGGGCTTTGTTATACTCGATCAGCGGACTTTGTTATACTCGATCGGGGAGCTTTGTTATACTCGACCTTGTGACTTTGTTATACTCGATCAGGGGACTTTAGTATACTCGATCAGGGGACTTTATTATTTTCGACCAGGGGCCATTGTTATACTAGATTCGGTGCCTTTGTTATACTCGATCATGGGACTTTGTTATACTCGACGAGTGGGCTTTTTTATACTCGATCAGGGGGTTTTGTTGAACTCGATGAGGGGGCTTTTTTATACTCGATCAGGGGACTTTGTTATACACGGCCAGGGGACTGTGTTATACTCGACCAGGGGGCTTTTTTATACTAGATGATGGGGCTTTGTTATACTCGATCATAGGGCTTTGTTGTACTCGATCAGGGGACTTTGTTATGGACGACCAGGGGACTTTGTTATGCTCGATCAGGAGACTTTGTTATACTCGTTCAGGGGACTTTGTTATAACCGATCAGGTGATTTTGTTGTAATCGATCAGCGGACTTTGTTATACTCGATCTGGGGGCTTTGTTAAACTCGATGAGGGGTCTTTCTTATACTCAATCAGGGGACTTTGTTATAGATGACCAGGGGACTTTGTTATACTCGATCTTGGGACTTTGTTATACTCGATCAGGGGACTTTATTATACTCGATCAGGGGACATTGTTATTTTCGACCAGTGGCCTTTGTTATACTCGATTCGGGGCCTTTGAAATACTCGATCTTGGGACTTTGTTATACTCGACCAGGGGGCTTTTTTATGCTCGATGAGGGGGCTTTGTTCTACTCGATGAGAGGGCTTTGTTATACTTGATAAGGGACTTTGTTATACGCAACCATGGGGCTTTTTTATACTCGATGAGTGGGCATTGTTATCCTCGATGAGGGAACTTTGTTATACTCGATCTGGGGACTTTGTTATACTCGATCAGGGGACTTAGTATATACTCGACTAGGAACATTGTTATATTCGATCAGGTGCCTTTCTTATACTCGATCAGGGGGCTTTGTTATACTCGATGACGGGACTTTGTTGTACTCGATCTGGGGACTTTGTTATACTCGATCAGGGGACTTTGTTATACTCGACCAGGGGACTTTGTTATACTCCATTAGGGTCCTTTGTTATACTCGATCAGGGGACTTTGTTATACTTGATCTTGGGACTTTGTTATACGGCATTAGGGTCCTTTGTTATATCGATTAGGGACACTTAGTTATACTCGATCAGGGGACTTTGTTATACTCGATCAGGTGGCTTTGTTATACTCGACCAGGGGGCTTTTTCATACTCGATCAGGGGGTTTTGTTAAACTCGACCAGGGGCCTTTGTTATATTCGATAAGGGGCCTTTGTTATACTCGGTTATGGGACTTTGTTATACTCGACCAAAGGACTTTGTTATACTCGACCAGGGGGCTTTTTCATACTCGATCAGGGGGTTTTGCTAAACTCGATCAGGGGTGTTTGTTTTATTCGATCAGGGGACTTTGTTATATTCGATCAGGGGATTTTGTTATACTCGACAGGGGCGTTTGTTATATTCGATAAGGGGCCTTTGTTATACTCGATTATGGGACTTTGTTATACTCGACCAAAGGACTTTGTTATACTCGACCAGGGGCCTTTGTTATACTCGATAAGGGGCCTGTGTTATACTCGATCATTGGACTTTGTTATCCTCGACCTGGGGACTTTGTTATACTCGACCAGGGGCCTTATTTATACTCGATCTGGGGGTTTTGTTAAACTCGATGAGGGGGCTTTGTTATACTCGATCAGGGGACTTTGTTATACTCGGCCATGGGACTTTGTTTTACTCGACCAGGGGACTTTAGTATTCTCGATCAGGGGACTTTGTTTTACTCGATCAGAGGCCTTTGTTATACTCGATAATGGGACTTTGTTATACTCGATCAGTGGACTTTGTTATACTAGATAAGGGGCTTTATTGTACTCGATAAGGGAACTTTGTTAAACTCGATCAGGGGACTTTGTTATACTCGATCAGAGGCCTTTGTTATACTCGATCATGGGACTTTATTATACTCGACCAGGGGACTTTGTTATACTAGATTCGGGGCCTTTGTTGTACTCGATCAGGGGACTTTGTTATGGACGACCAGGGGACTTTGTTATGCTCGATCAGGGGACTTTGTTATACTCGTTCAGGGGACTTTGTTATAACCGATCAGGTGATTTTGTTGTAATCGATCAGCGGACTTTGTTATACTCGATCTGGGGGTTTTGTTATACTCGATCTTGGGACTTTGTTATACTCGATCAGGGGACTTTATTATACTCGATCAGGGGACATTGTTATTTTCGACCAGTGGCCTTTCTTATACTCGATTCGGGGCCTTTGAAATACTCGATCTTGGGACTTTGTTATACTCGACCAGGGGATTTTGTTATACTCGACCAGGGGGCTTTTTTATACTCGATGAGGGGGCTTTGTTCTACTCGATCAGAGGGCTTTGTTATACTTGATCAGGGACTTTGTTATACACGACCACGGGGCTTTTTTATACTCGATGAGGGGGGATTGTTATACTCGATGTGGTGACTTTGTTATACTCGATCTGGGGACTTTGTTATACTCGATCAGGGGACTTTGTTATACTCGGCCAGGGGACTTTGTTTTACTCGACCAGGGGACTTTAGTATTCTCGATCAGGGGACTTTGTTTTACTCGATCAGAGGCCTTTGTTATACTCGATAATGGGACTTTGTTATACTCGATCAGTGGACTTTGTTATACTAGATAAGGGGCTTTATTGTACTCGATAAGGGAACTTTGTTAAACTCGATCAGGGGACTTTGTTATTCTCGATCAGGGCACTTTGTTATACTCGATCAGGGTACTTTGTTATACTCGATCAGAGGCCTTTGTTATACTCGATCATGGGACTTTATTATACTCGACCAGGGGACTTTGTTATACTAGATTCGGGGCCTTTGTTATACTCGATCATGGGACTTTGTTATACTTGACCAGGGGACTTTGTTATACTCGACCAGGGGTTTTTTTTATACTCGATCAGGGGGTTTTGTTAAACTCGATGAGGGGGCTTTGTTATACTCGATGAGGGGACTTTGTTATACTCGGCCAGGGAACTGTGTTATACTCGACCAGGGGGCTTTTTTATACTCGATGATGGGGCTTTGTTATACTCAATCAAATGGCTTTGTTGTACTCGATCAGAGACTTTGCTATACTCGACCAGGGGGCTTGTTTATGCTTGATGAGGGGGCTGTGTTATACTCGATCATTGGACTTTGTTATACTCGACCTGGGGACTTTGTTATACTCGACCAGGGGCCTTATTTATACTCGATCTGGGGGTTTTGTTATACTCGATCGCTTTTTATACTCGATCTGGGGGTTTTGTTAAACTCGATGAGGGGGCTTTGTTATACTCGATCAGGGGACTTTAGTATACTCGATCAGGGGACTTTATTATTTTCGATCAGGGGCCTTTGTTATACTTGATTCGGGGCCTTTGTTATACTCGATCATGGGACTTTGTTATACTCGACCAGTGGGCTTTTTTATACTCGATCAGGGGGTTTTGTTGAACTCGATGAGGGGGCTTTGTTATACTCGATCAGGGGACTTTGTTATACACGGCCAGGGGACTGTGTTATACTCGACCAGGGGGCTTTTTTATACAAGATGATGGGGCTTTGTTATACTCGATCATAGGGCTTTGTTGTACTCGATCAGGGGACTTTGTTATGGACGACCAGGGGACTTTGTTATGCTCGATCAGGGGACTTTGTTATACTCGTTCAGGGGACTTTGTTATAACCGATCAGGTGATTTTGTTGTAATCGATCAGCGGACTTTGTTATACTCGATCTGGGGGTTTTGTTATACTCGATCTTGGGACTTTGTTATACTCGATCAGGGGACTTTATTATACTCGATCAGGGGACATTGTTATTTTCGACCAGTGGCCTTTCTTATACTCGATTCGGGGCCTTTGAAATACTCGATCTTGGGACTTTGTTATACTCGACCAGGGGATTTTGTTATATTCGACCAGGGGGCTTTTTTATACTCGATGAGGGGGCTTTGTTCTACTCGATCAGAGGGCTTTGTTATACTTGATCAGGGACTTTGTTATACACGACCACGGGGCTTTTTTATACTCGATGAGGGGGGATTGTTATACTCGATGTGGTGACTTTGTTATACTCGATCTGGGGACTTTGTTATACTCGATCAGGGGTCTTTGTATATACTCGACTAGGAACATTGTTATATTCGATCAGGTGCCTTTCTTATACTCGATCAGGGGGCTTTGTTATACTCGATGACGAGACTTTGTTATACTCGATCAGGGGACTTTGTTATACTCGATCAGAGGACTTTGTTATACTCGACCAGGGGAGTTTGTTATACTCGACCAGGGGACTTTGTTATACTCCATTAAGGTCCTTTGTTATACTCGATCAGGGGACTTTGTTATACTCGATCTTGGGACTTTGTTATATGGCATTAGGGTCCTTTGTTATATCGATTAGGGCACTTAGTTATACTCGATCAGGGGACTTTGTTATACTCGATCAGGGGCTTTGTTATACTCGACCATGGGGCTTTTTCATACTCGATCAGGGGGTTTTGTTAAACTCGATGAGAGGAATTTGTTATACTCGATCAGGGGATTTTGTTATATTCGACCAGGGGCCTTTGCTATACTCGATAAGGGGCCTGTGTTATACTCGATCATGGGGCTTTGTTATACTCGACCAGGGGACTTTGTAATACTCGACCAGGGGCCTTATTTATACTCGATCAGGGGGTTTTGTTAAACGTAATGAGGGGGATTTGTTATACTCGGCCAGGGGACTTTGTTTTACTCGACCAGGGGACTTTAGTATACTTGATCAGGGGACTTTGTTATACTCGATCAGGGGCCTTTGTTATACTCGATAATGGGACTTTGTTATACTCGATCAGGGGAATTTGTTATACTCGATCAAGGGCTTTATTGTACTCGATAAGGGGACTTTGTTAAACTTGATCAGGGGACTTTGTTATTCTCGATCATGGCTCTTTGTTATACTCGATCAGGGTATTTTGTTATAGTCGATCAGGGGACTTTGTTATACTCGATCAGGAGACTTTGTTATACGCAATCTTGGGACTTTGTTATACGCCATCAGGGTCCTTTGTTTTACTCGATCAGGGGACTTTGTTATACTCGATCTGGGGACTTTGTATATACTCGACTAGGGACAGTGTTATATTCGATCAGGTGCCTTTCTTCTACTCGATCAGGGGGCTTTTTTATACTCGATGACGGGTTCTCTGTTATGTTCGATCAGGGGACTTTGTTATACTCGATCAGATGACTTTGTTATACTCAATCTTGAGACTTTGTTATACTCCATTAGGGTCCTTTGTTATACTCGATCAGGAGACTTAGTTATGCTCGATTAGGGAGCTTATTTATACTCGATCAGGGGACTTTGTCATACTCGATCAGGGGATTTTGTTATACTCGACCAGGGGCTTTTGTTATACTCGATAAGGGGCCTTTGTTATACTCGATTATGGGACTTTGTTATACTCGACCAGGGGACTTTGTTATACTCGACCAGGGGGCTTTTTTATACTCGATAAGGTTTTTTTTTAAACTCGATGAGGGGGCTTTGTTATACTCGACCAGGGGCCTTTGTTATACTCGATATGTGTCCTTTGTTATACTCGATCATGGGACTTTGTTATACTCGACCAAAGGACTTTGTTATACTCGAAGAGGGGCTTCTTTAGACTCGATCAGGGAGTTTTGTTAAACTCGATCAAGGGTGTTTGTTTTACTCGATCAGGGGACTTTGTTATACTCGATCAGGGGACTTTGTTATACTCGATCATGGGACTTTGTTATACTCGACCAAAGGACTTTGTTATACTCGAAGAGGAGCTTCTTTATACTCGATGAGGGGGTTTTGTTAAACTCGATGAGGGGGCTTTGTTATACTCGACCAGGGGACTTTCTTATTGTCGATCAGGGGGCTTTGTTATACTCGATCAGCGAACTTTGTTATACTCGATCCGGGGGCTTTGTTATACTCGATCTTGTGACTTTGTTATACTCGATCAGGGGACTTTAGTGTACTCGATCAGGGGACTTTGTTATTTTCGACCAGGGCCTTTGTTATACTAGATTCGGGGCCTTTGTTATACTCTATCATGGGAATTTGTTATACTCGACCAGGGGACTTTGTTATATTCGGCCAGGGGGGCTTTTTTATACTCGATCAGGGGGTTTTGTTAAACTCGATGAGGGGGCTTTGTTATACTCGATCAGGGGACTTTGTTATACTCGGCCAGGGGACTGTGTTATACTCGACCAGGGGGCTTTTTTATACTCGATGATGGGGCTTTGTTATACTCGATCAAAGGGCTTAGTTGTACTCGATCAGAGACTTTGCTATACTCGACCAGGGGGCTTGTTTATGCTCGATGAGGGGGCTTTGTTATACTCGATCAGGGGACTTTGTTAAACTCGATCAGGGGGCTTTCTTATACTCAATCAGGGGACTTTGTTATAGACGACCAGGGGACTTTGTTATACTCGATCAGGGGACTTTGTTATACTCGTTCAGGGGACTTTGTTATAACCGATCAGGTGATTTTGTTGTAATCGATCAGCATACTTTGTTATACTCGATCTAGGGGCTTTGTTATACTCGATCTTGGGACTTTCTTTTACTCGATCAGGGGACTTTATTATACTCGATCAGGGAACATTGTTATTTTCGACCAGTGGCCTTTGTTATACTCGATTCGGGGCCTTTGAAATACTTCAACTTGGGACTTTGTTATACTCGATCAGGGGATTTTGTTATACTCGACCAGGGGGCTTTTTTATACTCGATGAGGGGGCTTAGTTCTACTCGATCAGAGGGCTTTGTTATACTTGATGAGGGACATTGTTATACGCGACCAGGGGGCTTTTTTATACTCGATGAGGGGGGATTGTTATACTCGTTGAGGGGACTTTGTTATACTCGATCTGGGGACTTTGTTATACTCGATCAGGGGACTTAGCATATACTCGACTAGGAACATTGTTATATTCGATCAGGTGCCTTTCTTATACTCGATCAGGGGACTTTGTTATACTCGATGACGGGACATGGTTATACTCGATCTGGGGACTTTGTTATACTCGATCAGAGGACTTTGCTATACTCGACCAGGGGAGTTTGTTATACTCGACCAGGGGACTTTGTTATACTCCATTAGGGTCCTTTGTTATACTCGATCATGGGACTTTGTTATATTCGATCTAGGGACTTTGTTATACGGCATTAGGGTCCATTGTTATATCGATTAGGGCACTTAGTTATACTCGATCAGGCGACTTTGTTATACTCGATCAGGGGGCTTTATTATATTCGACAAGGGGGCTTTTTCATACTCGATCAGGGGGTTTTGTTATTCTCGACCAGGGGCCTTTGTTATATTCGATAAGGGGCCTTTGTTATACTCGATTATGGGACTTTATTATACTCGACCAAAGGACTTTGTTATACTCGACCAGGGGGCTTTTTAATACTCGATCAGGGGGTTTTGTTAAACTCGATCAGGGGTGTTTGTTTTATTCGATCAGGTGACTTTGTTATACTCGATCAGGGGACTTTGTTATACTCGATCAGGGGATTTTGTTTTCCTCGACCAGGGGCCTTTGTTATATTCGATAAGGGGCCTGTTGTTATACTCGATTATGGGACTTTGTTATACTCGACCAAAGGACTTTGTTATACTCGACCAGGAGCCTTTGTTACACTCGATAAGGGGCCTGTGTTATACTCGATCATGGGACTTTGTTATACTCGACCAGGGGACTTTGTTATACTCGACCAGGGGCCTTATTTATACGCGATCAGGGGGTTTTGTTAAACTCGATGAGGGGGCTTTGTTATACTCGATCAGGGGACTTTGTTATACTCGGCCAGGGGACTTTGTTTTACTCGACCAGGGGACTTTAGTATACTCGATCAGGGGACTTTGTTATACTCGATGAGGGGCCTTTGTTATACTCGATAATGGGACTTTGTTATACTCGCTCAGGGGACTTTGTTATACTCGATCAGGGCTTTATTGTACTCGATAAGGGGACTTTGTTAAACTCGATCAGGGGACTTTGTTATTCTCGATCAGGGCACTCTGTTATACTCGATCAGGATACTTTGTTATACTCGATCAGGGGACTTTGTTATACTCGATCATGGGACTTTGTTATACTCGACCAGGTGTCTTTGTTATACTCGACCAGGGGGCTTTTTTATACTCGATTAGGAGGTTTTGTTAAACTCGATGAGGAGGCTTTGTTATACTCGATCAGGGGACTTTGTTATACTCGGCCAGGGGACTGTGTTATACTCGACCAGGGGGCTTTTTTATACTCGATGACGGGGCTTTGTTATACTCGATCAAAGGGCTTTGTTGTACTCGATCAGAGACTTTTTTATACTCGACCAGGGGGCTTTTTTAAACTCGATGAGGGGGCTTTGTTGTACTCGATCAGGGGACTTTGTTATACTCGATCAGGGGTGTTTGTCTTACTCGATCAGGAGATTTTGTTATACTCGACCAGGGGCCTTTGTTATACTCGATAAGGGACCTTTGTTATACTCGATCATAGGACTTTGTTATACTCGACCAGGGGACTTTGTTATACTCGACCAGGGGGCTTTTTTATACTCGATCAGTGGGTTTTGTTAAACTCGATGAGGGGGCTTTCTTATACTCAATCAGGGGACTTTGTTATAGACGACAAGGGGACTTTCTTATACTCGATCAGGGGACTTTGTTATACTCGTTCAGGGTACTTTGTTATAACCGATCAGGTGACTTTGTTGTAATCGATCAGCGGACTTTGTTATACTCGATCTGGGGGCTTTGTTATACTCGATCTTGTGACTTTGTTATACTCGATCAGGGGACTTTATTATGCTCGATCAGGGGACATTTCTATTTTCGACCAGTGGCCTTTGTTATACTCGATTCGGGGCCTTTGAAATACTCAATCTCGGGACTTTGTTATACTCGACCAGGGGATTTTGTTATACTCGACCTGAGGGCTTTTTTATACTCGATGAGGGGGCTTTGTTCTACTCGATCAGAGGGGTTTGTTATACTTGATCAGGGACTTTGTTATACGCAACCAGGGGACTTTTTTATACTCGATGAGGGGGCATTGTTATACTCGATGAGGGGACTTTGTTATACTCGATGACGGGACATTGTTATACTCGATAAGGGGACTTTGTTATACTCGATCAGATGACTTTGTTGTTGCTCGACCAGGGGAGTTTGTTATATTCGACCAGGGGACTTTGTTATACTCCATTAGGGTCCTTTGTTATATTCGATCAGGGGACTTTGTTATACTCGATCTTAGGACTTAGTTATACGGCATTAAGGTCCTTTGTTATATCGATTACGGAACTTAGTTATACTCGATTAGGGGACTTTGTTATACTCGATGAGGGGGCTTTCTTATAATCGACCTGGGGGCTTTTTCATACTCGATCAGGGGGTTTTGTTAAACTCGTTGGGAGGAATTTGTTATACTCGATCAGGGGATTTTGTTATACTCGACCAGGGGCCTTTGTTATATTCGATAAGGGGCCTTTGTTATACTCGATTATGGGACTTTGTTATACTCGACCAAAAGACTTTGTTATACTCGACCTGGGGGCTTTTTCATACTCGATCAGGGGGTTTTGTAAAACTCGATGGGAGGAATTTGTTATACTCGATCAGGGGGTTTTGTTATACTCGACCAGGGGCCTTTGTTATACTCGATCAGGGGACTTTGTTATACTCGGCCAGGGGACTTTGTTTCACTCGCCCAGGGGACTACTTCAGGGGACTTTGTTATACTCGATCAGGGGCCTTTGTTATACTCGATAATGGGACTTTGTTATACTCGATCAGGGGACTTGTTATACTCGATCAGGGGCTTTATTGTACTCGATAAGGGGACTTTGTTAAACTCGATCAGGGGACTTTGTTATTCTCGATCAGGGCACTTTGTTATACTCGATCATGGTACTTTGTTATACTCGATCAGGGGACATTGTTATACTCGATCAGGAGACTTTGTTATACGCGATCTTGGGACTTTGTTATACGCCATTAGGGTCCTTTGTTATACTCGATCAGGGGACTTAGTTATGCTCGATCAGGGGCCTTTGTTATACTCGATCATGGGACTTTATTATACTCGACCAGGGGACTTTGTTTTACTGGACCAGGGGGCTTTTTTATACTCGATCAGGGGGTTTTGTTAAACTCGAAGAGGGGGCTTTGAGGGGGACTTTGTTATACGATCAGGGGACTTTTTTATACTCGATCATGGGCTTTGGTATACCCGATCAGGGGCCTTTGTTATACTCGACCAGGGGACTTTGTTATTCTCGATAAGGTGAATTTTTTGTACTCGATCTGCGGACTTTGTTATACTTGACCAGGGGGCTTTTTTATACTCGATGAGGGGGTTTGTTATACTCGATCAGGGGACTTTGTTATACTCGATCAGGGGACTTTATTATACTCGATCAGGGGACTTCGTTATACTTGACCAGGGGTGTATGTTTTACTCGATCAGGGGACTTTGTTATACTCGATCAGGGGACTTTGTTATACTCGATCAGGGGATTTTGTTATACTCGATCAGGGGACTTTGTTATACTCGATCAGGGGGCTTTGTTATACTCAATCAGGGGTGTTTGTTTTACTCGAGTCGTGACTTTGTTATATTCGGTCAGGTGCCTTTCTTATACTCGATTAGTGGACTTTGTTATACTCGATCAGGGGACTTTGTTATTCTCGATCAGGGCACTTTGTTATACTCGATCAGGGTACTTTGTTATACTCGATCAGGGGACTTTGTTATATACGACCAGGGGACTTTGTTATACTCGATCAGGAGAATTTGTTATACGCGATCTTGGGACTTTATTATACTCGACCAGGGGACTTTGTTATACTCGATCAGGGAATTTGTTATTCTCGATAAGGTGACTTTTTTGTACTCGATCTGCGGACTTTGTTATACTCGACCAGGGGGCTTTTTTATACTCGATGAGGGGGTTTGTTATACTCGATCAGGGGACTTTGTTATACTCGATCTGGGGACTTTCTTATACTCGATCTGGGGACTTTGTATATACTCGATCAGGGGATTTTGTTATACTCGATCAGGGGACTTTGTTATACTCGATGAGGGGGCTTTGTTATACTCAATCAGGGGTGTTTGTTTTACTCGACTCGTGACTTTGTTATATTCGGTCAGGTGCCTTTCTCATGCTCTATTAGTGGACTTTGTTATACTCGATGAGGGGACTTTCTTATTCTCGATCAGGAGAATTTGTTATACGCGATCTTGTGACTTTATTATACTCGACCAGGGGACTTTGTTATACTCGATGAGGGGACTTTGTTATACTCGATCTGGGGACTTTGTTATACTCGATGAGAGGACTTTGCTATACTCGACCAGGGGAGTTTGTTATACTCGACCAGGGTCCTTTGTTATACTCGATCATGAGACTTTGTTATACTCGATCTAGGGACTTTGTTATACGGCATTAGGGTCCATTGTTATATCGATTAGGGCACTTAGTTATACTCGATCAGGCGGCTTTGTTATACTCGATAAGGGGGCTTTATTATATTCGACAAGGGGGCTTTTTCATACTCGATCAGGGGGTTTTGTTATACTCGACCAGGGGCCTTTGTTATATTCGATAAGGGGCCTTTGTTATACTCGATTATGGGACTTTATTATACTCGACCAAAGGACTTTGTTATACTCGACCAGGGGGCTTTTTTATACTCGATCAGGGGGTTTTGTTAAACTCGATCAGGGGTGTTTGTTTTATTTGATCAGGGGACTTTGTTATACTCGATCAGGGGACTTTGTTATACTCGATCAAGGGATTTTGTTATCCTCGACCAGGGGCCTTTGTTATATTCGATAAGGGGCCTTTGTTATACTCGATTATGTGACTTTATTATACTCGACCAAAGGACTTTGTTATACTCGGCCAGGGGAGTTTGTTTTACTCGACCAGGGGACTTTAGTATACTCGATCAGGGGACTTTGTTATACTCGATGAGGGGCCTTTGTTATACTCGATAATGTGACTTTGTTATACTCGATCAGGGGACTTTGTTATACTCGATCAGGGGCTTTATTGTACTCGATAAGGGACTTTGTTAAACTCGATCAGGGGACTTTGTTATTCTCGATCAGGGCACTCTGTTATACTCGATCAGGATACTTTGTTATACTCGATCAAAGGACTTTGTTATACTCGATCAGGAGACTTTGTTATACGCGATCTTGGGACCTTGTTATAGGCCATTAGGGTCCTTTGTTACACTCGATCAGGGGACTTAGTTATACTCGATCAGGGGCCTTTGTTATACTCGATCATGGGACTTTATTATACTCGACCAGGGGACTTTGTTATACTAGATTCGGGGCCTTTGTTATACTCGATCATGGGACTTTGTTATACTCGACCAGGTGTCTTTGTTATACTCCACCAGGGGCTTTTTTTTACTCGATAAGGGGGTTTTGTTAAACTCGATGAGGAGGCTTTGTTATACTCGATCAGGGGACTTTGTTATACTCGGCCAGGGGACTGTGTTATACTCGACCAGGGGTCTTTTTTATACTCGATGACGGGGCTTTGTTATACTCGATCAAAGGGCTTTGTTGTACTCGATCAGAGACTTTCTTATACTCGACCTGGGGGCTTTTTTATACTCGATGAGGGGGCTTTGTTGTACTCGATAAGGGGACTTTGTTATACTCGATCAGGGGTGTTTGTCTTACTCGATCAGGAGATTTTGTTATACTCGACCAGGGGCCTTTGTTATACTCGATATGGGACCTTTGTTATACTCGATCATAGGACTTTGTTATACTCGACCAGGGGACTTTGTTATACTCGACCAGGGGGCTTTTTTATACTCGATCAGTGGGCTTTCTTATTCTCAATCAGGGGACTTTGTTATAGACGACCAGGGGACTTTCTTATACTCGATCAGGGGACTTTGTTATACTCCTTCAGGGTACTTTGTTATAACCGATCAGGTGACTCTGTTGTAATCGATCAGCGGACTTTGTTATACTCGATCTGGGGGCTTTGTTATACTCGATCTTGTGACTTTGTTATACTCGATCAGGGGACTTTATTATACTCGATCAGGGGACATTGCTTTTTTCGAGTAGTGGCCTTTGTTATACTCGATTCGGGGCCTTTGAAATACTCAATCTCGGGACTTGTTATACTCGACCAGGGGATTTTGTTATACTCGACCTGAGGGCTTTTTTATACTCGATGTGGGGGCTTTGTTCTACTCGATCAGAGGGGTTTGTTATACTTGATCAGAGACTTTGTTATACGCAACCAGGGGGCTTTTTTATACTCGATGAGGGGGCATTGTTATACTCGATGAGGGGACTGTGTTATACTCGATGACGGGACTTTGTTATACTCGATAAGGGGACTTTGTTATACTCGATCAGAGGACTTTGTTGTTGCTCGACCAGGGGCGTTTGTTATATTCGACCAGGGGACTTTGTTATACTCCATTAGGGTCCTTTGTTATATTCGATCAGGGGACTTTGTTATACTCGATCTTGGGACTTTGTTATACGCCATTAAGGTCCTTTGTTATATCGATTAGGGAACTTAGTTATACTCGATCAGGGGACTTTGTTATACTCGATGAGGGGGCTTTTTTATACTCGACCTGGGGGCTTTTTTATACTCGATCAGGGGGTTTTGTTAAACTCGATTGGAGGAATTTGTTATACTCGATCAGGGGATTTTGTTATACTCGACCAGGGGCCTTAGTTATATTCGATAAGGGGCCTTTGTTATACTCGATTATGGGACTTTGTTATACTCGACCAAAAGAGTTTGTTATACTCGACCTGGGGGCTTTTTCATACTCGATCAGGGGGTTTTGTTAAACTCGATGGGAGGAATTTGTTATACTCGATCAGGGGGTTTTGTTATACTCGACCAGGGGCCTTTGTTATACTCGATCAGGGGACTTTGTTATACTCGGCCAGGGGACTTTGTTTCACTCGACCAGGGGACTTTAGTGTACTCGATCAGGGGCCTTTGTTATACTCGATAATGGGACTTTGTTATACTCGATCAGGGGACTTGTTATACTCGATCAGGGGCTTTATTGTACTCGATAAGGGGACTTTGTTAAACTCGATCAGGGGACTTTGTTATTCTCGATGAGGGCACTTTGTTATACTCGATCATGGTACTTTGTTATACTCGATTAGGGGACTTTGTTATACTCGATCAGGGGACTTAGTTATGCTCGATTAGGGGCCTTTGTTATACTCGATCATGGGACTTTATTATACTCGACCAGGGGACTTTGTTATACTGGACCAGGGGGCTTTTTTATACTCGATGAGGGGGTTTTGTGAAACTCGATGAGGGGGCTTTGTTATACTCGATCAGGGGACTTTGTTATACCCGATCAGGGGACTTTTTTATACTCGATCATGGGCTTTGGTATACCCGATCAGGGGCCTTTGTTATACTCGACCAGGGGAGTTTGTTATTCTCGATAAGGTGACTTTTTTGTACTCGATCTGCGGACTTTGTTATACTTGACCAGGGGGCTTTTATATACTCGATGAGGGGGTTTGTTTTACTCGATCAGGGGACTTTGTTATACTCGATCTGGGGACTTTGTTATACTCGATCTGGGGACTTTGTATATACTCGACTAGGGACATTGTTATATTCGATCAGGTGCCTTTCTTATACTCGATCACGGGGCTTTGTTATACTCGATGACGAGACATTGTTATGTTCGATCAGGGGACTTTGTTATACTCGATCAGAGGACTTTGTTATACTCGATCTTGGGACTATGTTATACTCCATTAGGGTCCTTTGTTATACTCGATCAGGGGACTTAGTTATGCTCGATTAGGGCACTTAGTTATACTCGATCAGGGGACTTTGTTATACTCGATCAGGGGGCTTTGTTATACTCGATCAGGGGACTTCGTTATACTTGACCAGGGGTGTATGTTTTACTCGATCAGGGGACTTTGTTATACTCGAGCAGGGGACTTTGTTATACTCGATCAGGGGATTTGTTATACTCGATCAGGGGACTTTGTTATACTCGATCAGGGGGCTTTGTTATACTCAATCAGGGGTGTTTGTTTTACTCGACTCGTGACTTTGTTATGTTCGGTCAGGTGCCTTTCTTATACTCGATTAGTGGACTTTGTTATACTCGATCAGGGCACTTTGTTATACTCGATCAGGGTACTTTGTTATACTCGATTAGGGGACTTTGTTATATACGACCAGGGGACTTTGTTATACTCGATCAGGAGAATTTGTTATACGCGATCTTGGGACTTTATTATACTCGACCAGGGGACTTTGTTATACTCGATCAGGGGAATTTGTTATTCTCGATAAGGTGACTTTATTGTACTCGATCTGCGGACTTTGTTATACTCGACCAGGGGGCTTTTTTATACTCGATGAGGGGGTTTGTTATACTCGATCAGGGGACTTTGTTATACTCGATCTGGGGACTTTCTTATAATCGATCTGGGGACTTTGTATATACTCGATCAGGGGATTTTGTTATACTCGATCAGGGGACTTTGTTATACTCGTTGAGGGGGCTTTGTTATACTCAATCAGGGGTGTTTGTTTTACTCGACTCGTGACTTTGTTATATTCGGTCAGGTGCCTTTCTTATACTCGATTAGTGGACTTTGTTATACTCGATCAGGGGACTTTCTTATTCTCGATCAGGGCACTTTGTTATACTCGATCAGGGTACTTTGTTATACTCGATCAGGTGACTTTGTTATACTCGATCAGGAGAATTTGTTATACTCGATCTTGTGACTTTATTATACTCGACCAGGGGACTTTGTTATACTCGATCAGGGGACTTTGTTATACTCGATCTGGAAACTTTGTATATACTCGACTAGGGACAGTGTTATATTCGATCAGGTGCTTTTCTTATACTCGATCAGGGGGCTTTTTATACTCGATGACGGGTTCTTTGTTATGTTCGATCAGGGGACTTTCTTATATTCGATCAGAGGACTTTGTTATACTCAATCTTGGGACTTTGTTATACTCCATTAGGGTCCTTTGTTATACTCGATCAGGGGACTTAGTTATGCTCGATTAGGGCACTTATTTAAACTCGATCAGGGGACTTTGTTGTACTCGACCAGGGGCTTTTGTTATACTCGATAAGGGGCCTTTGTTATACTCGATTATGGGACTTTGTTATACTCGACCAGGGGACTTTGTTATACTCGACCAGGGGGCTTTTTTATACTCGATCAGGGTTTTTTTTTAAACTCGATGAGGGGGCTTTGTTATACTCGACAGGGGCCTTTGTTATACTCGATAAGGGGCCTTTGTTATACTCGATCATGGGACTTTGTTATACTCGACTAAAGGACTTTGTTATACTCGACCAGGGGGCTTTTTCATACTCGATCAGGGGGTTTTGTTAAACTCGATCAGGGTGTTTGTTTTACTCGATCAGGGGACTTTGTTATACTCGATTATGGGACTTTGTTATACTCGACCAGGGGAGTTGTTATACTCGACCAGGAGGCTTTTTTATACTCGATCAGGGGGTTATGTTAAACTCGATCAAGGGTGTTTGTTTTACTCGATCAGGGGACTTTGTTATACTCGATCAGGGGACTTTGTTATACTCGATAAGGGGCCTTTGTTATACACGATAATGGGACTTTGTTATACTCGACCAGGGGAGTTGTTATACTCGACCAGGGGGCTTTTTTATACTCGATCAGGGGGTTTTGTTAAACTCGATGAGGGGGCTTTGTTATACTCGAACAGGGGACTTTGTTTTACTCGGCCAGGGGACGTTGTTTTACTCGACCAGGGGACTTTGTTATTCTCGATCAGGGGGCTTTGTTATACTTGATCAGCGGACTTTGTTATACTCGATCGGGGGGCTTTGTTATACTCGATCTTGTGACTTTGTTATACTCGATCAGGGGACTTTAGTATACTCGATCAGGGGAGTTTTTTATACTCGATCAGGGGGTTTTGTTATACTCGTTCAGGGGACTTTGCTATAACCGATCAGGTGACTTTGTTGTAATCGATCAGCGGACTTTGTTATACTCGATCTGGGGGCTTTTTTATACTCGATCTTGGGACTTTGTTATACTCGATCAGGGGACTTTATTATACTCGATCAGGGGACATTGTTATTTTCGACCAGTGGCCTTTGTTATACTCGATTCGGGGCCTTTGAAATACTCGATCTTGGGACTTTGTTATACTCGACCAGGGGATTTTGTTATACTCGACCAGGGGGCTTTTTTATGCTCGATGAGGGGACTTTGTTCTACTCGATGAGAGGGCTTTGTTATACTTGATAAGAGACTTTTGTTATACGCATCCAGGGGGCTTTTTTATACTCGATGAGGGGACTTTGTTATTCTCGATCAGGGGGCTTTGTTATACTCGATCAGCGGACTTTGTTATACTCGATCGGGGGGCTTTGTTATACTCGACCTTGTGACTTTGTTATAATCGATCAGGGGACTTTAGTATTCTCGATCAGGGGACTTTGTTATTTTCGACCAGGGGCCTTTGATATACTAGATTCGGGGCCTTTGTTATACTCGATCATGGGACTTTGTTATACTCGACCAGGGGACTTTGTTATACTCGACCAGTGGGCTTTTTTATACTCGATCAGGGGGTTTTGTTGAACTCGATGACGGGACTTTGTTATACTCGATCTGGGGACTTTGTTATACTCGATCAGGGGACTTGGTTATACTCGACCAGGGGACTTTGTTATACTCCATTAGGGTCCTTTGTTATACTCGATCAGGGGACTTTTTTATACTCGATCTGGGGACTTTGTTATACTCGATCAGGGGACTTTGTATATACTCGACTAGGAACATTGTTATATTCGATCAGGTGCCTTTCTTATACTCGATCAGGGGGCTTTGTTATACTCGATCAGGGGACTTTGTTATACTCGACCAGGGGACTTGTTATACTCCATTAGGGTCCTTTGTTATACTCGATCAGGGGACTTTGTTATACTCGATCTTGGGACTTTGTTATACGGCATTAGGGTCCTTTGTTATATCGATTAGGGACACTTAGTTATACTCGATCAGGGGGCTTTGTTATACTCGACCAGGGGGCTTTTTCATACTCGATCAGGGGACTTTGTTATACTCGGCCAGGGGACTGTGTTATACTCGACCAGGGGGCTTTTTTATACTCGATGTTGGGGCTTTGTTATACTCGATCAAATGGCTTTGTTGTACTCGATCAGAGAATTTGCTATACTCGAGCAGGGGGCTTTTTTATACTCGATGAGGGGGCTTTGTTATACTCGATCAGGGGACTTTGTTAAACTCGATCAGGGGGCTTTCTTATACTCAATCAGGGAACTTTGTTATAGACGACCAGGGGACTTTGTTATACTCGATCAGGGGACTTTGTTATACTCATTCAGGGGACTTTGTTATAACCGATCAGGTGATTTTGTTGTAATCGATCAGCGTACTTTGTTATACTCGATCTAGGGGCTTTGTTATACTCGATCTTGGGACTTTCTTTTACTCGATCAGGGAACTTTATCATACTCGATCAGGGAACATTGTTATTTTCGACCAGTGGCCTTTGTTATACTCGATTCGGGGCCTTTGAAATACTCGATCTTGGGACTTTGTTATACTCGACCAGGGGATTTTGTTAAACTCGACCAGGGGGCTTTTTTATACTCGATGAGGGGGCTTAGTTCTACTCGATCAGAGGGCTTTGTTATACTTGATGAGGGACATTGTTATACGCGACCAGGGGGCTTTTTTATACTCGATGAGGGGGGATTGTTATAATCGTTGAGGGGACTTTGTTATTCTCGATCTGGGGACTTTGTTATACTCGATGAGGGGACTTTGTATATACTCGACTAGGAACATTGTTATATTCGATCAGGTGCCTTTCTTATACTCGATCAGGGGGCTTTGTTATACTCGATGACGGGACTTTGTTATACTCGATCTGGGGACTTTATTATACTCGATCAGAGGATCTTGCTATACTCCCATCAGGAGTTTAAGTTACGGCACTCGACCAGGGACTTGTTATACCTATTAGGGTCCTTTGTTATACTCGATCATGGGACTTTGTTAATTCCGGGATCTTGGGACTTTGTTATACCGCATTAGGGTCCTTGTTATATCGATTTGGGACACTTAGCGAGTGCCCGGATCAGGGGACTTTGTTATACCGAATGAAGCCATATACTCCGACCAGGGGCTTTTTTCACATGATAAGGGGTTTTATATACTCGACCAGGGCCTTTGTTATATTCGATAAGGGGCCTTTGTTATACTCGATTATGGGACTTTGTTATACTCGACCAAAGGACTTTGTTATACTCGACCAGGGGGCTTTTTTCTACTCGATCAGGGGGTTTTGTTAAACTCGATGAGGCTTGTTTGTTTTACTCGATCAGGGGACTTTGTTATACTCGATCAGGGGACTTTGTTATACTCGATCAGGGATTTTGTTATACTCGACCAGTGGCCTTTGTTATATTCGATAAGGGCTCCGTTGTTATACTCGATTATGGGACTTTTGTTATACTCGACCAAAGGACTTTGTTATACTCGACCAGGGGCTTTTTATACTCGATCAGGGTTTTGTTAAACTCGATCAGGGTGTTTGTTTTATTCGGATCAGGGACCTTTTTTGTTACTCGATCAGGACTTCATATACTCGATCAGGATTTTTATATCCCCACTCAGGGCCTTTGTTATATTCGATAAGGGGCCTGTTGTTATACTCGATTATGGGACTTTGTTATACGCGACCAAAGGACTTTGTTATACTCGACCAGGAGCCTTTGTTACACTCGATAATGGGCCTGTGTTATACTCGATCATAGGACTTTGTTATACTCGACCAGGGGACTTTGTTATACTGAACCAGGGGCCTTATTTATACGCGATCAGGGGGTTTTGTTAAACTCGATGAGGGGGCTTTGTTATACTCGATCAGAGGACTTTGTTATACTCGGCCAGGGGACTTTGTTTTACTCGACCAGGGGCCTTTGTTATACTCGATAATGGGACTTTGTCATACTCGATCAGGGGACTTTGTTATACTGGATCAGGGGCTTTATTGTACTCGATAAGGGGACTTTGTTAAACTCGATCAGGGGACTTTGTTATTCTCGATCAGGGCACTCTGTTATACTCGATCAGGATACTTTGTTATACTCGATCAGGGGACTTTGTTATACTCGATCAGGAGACTTTGTTATACGCGATCGTGGGACCTTGTTATACGCCATTAGGGTCCTTTGTTATACTCGATCAGGGGACTTAGTTATACTCGATCAGGGGCCTTTGTTATACTCGATCATGGGACTTTTTTATACTCGACCAGGGGACTTTGTTATACTAGATTCGGGGCCTTTGTTATACTCGATCATGGGACTTTGTTATACTCGACCAGGTGTCTTTGTTATACTCGACCAGGGGGCTTTTTTATACTCGATAAGGGGGTTTTGTTAAACTCGATGAGGAGGCTTTGTTATACTCGATCAGGGGACTTTGTTATACTCGGCCAGGGGACTGTGTTATACTCGACCAGGGGGCTTTTTTATTCTCGATGACGGGGCTTTGTTATACTCGATCAAAGGGCTTTGTTGTACTCGATCAGAGACTTTCTTATACTCGACCAGGGTTTTTTTTTATACTCGATCAGTGGACATTGCTTTTTTCGACCAGTGGCCTTTGTTATACTCGATTCGGGGCCTTTAAAATACTCAATCTCGGGACTTTGTTATACTCGACCAGGGGATTTTGTTATACTCGACCTGAGGGCCTTTTTATACTCGATGAGGGGGCTTTGTTCTACTCGATCAGAGGGGATTGTTATACTTGATCAGGGACTTTGTTATACGCAACCAGGGGGCTTATTTTTACTCGATGAGGGGGCATTGTTATACTCGATGAGGGGACTTTGTTATACTCGATGACGGGACTTTGTTATACTCGATAAGGGGACTTTGTTATACTCGATGTGAGGACTTTGTTGTTGCTCGACCAGGGGAGTTTGTTATATTCGACCAGGTGACTTTGTTATACTCCATTAGGGTCCATTGTTATACTCGATCAAAGGACTGTGTTATACTCGATCTTGGGACTTTGTTATACGGCATTAAGGTCCTTTGTTATATCGATTAGGAAACTTAGTTATACTCGATCAGGGGACTTTGTTATACTCGATGAGGGGGCTTTCTTATACTCGACCTGGGGGCTTTTTCATACTCGATCAGAGGGTTTTGTTAAACTCGATGGGAGGAATTTGTTATACTCGATCAGGGGATTTTGTTATACTCGACCAGGGGCCTTTGTTATACTCGATCAGGGGACTTTGTTATACTCGGCCAGGGGACTTTGTTTCACTCGACCAGGGGACTTTAGGGTACTCGATCAGGGGACTTTGTTATACTCGATCAGGGGACTTTGTTATACTCGATAATGGGACTTTGTTATACTCGATCACGGGACTTGTTAAGATCGATCAGGGGCCTTATTGTACTCGATAAGGGGACTTTGTTAAACTCGATCAGGGGACTTTGTTATTCTCGATCAGGGCACTTTGTTATAATCGATCATGGTACTTTGTTATACTCGATCAGGGGACTTTGTTATACTCGATCAGGAGACTTTGTTATACGCGATCTTGGGACTTTGTTATACGCCATTAGGGTCCTTTGTAATACTCGATCAGGGGACTTAGTTATACTCGATCTGGGGACTTTGTTATACTCGATCATGCGACTTTATTATACTCGACCAGGGGACTTTGTTAAACTCGATCAGGGGACTTGTTATAATCGATCTGGGGACTTTGTATATACTCGACTAGGGACAGTGTTATATTCGATCAGGTGCCTTTCTTATACTCGATCAGGGGGCTTTTTTATACTCGATGACGGGTTCTTTGTTATGTTCGATCAGGGGACTTTGTAATACTCGATCAGAGGACTTTGTTATACTTAATCTTGAGACTTTGTTATACTCCATTAGGGTCCTTTGTTATACTCGATCTGGGGACTTAGTTATGCTCGCTTAGGGCACTTATTTTTACTCGATCAGGGGACTTTGTTATACTCGATCAGGGGATTTTGTTATACTCGACCAGGGGCTTTTGTTATACTCGATAAGGGGCCTTTGTTATACTCGATTATGGGACTTTGTTATACTCGACCAGGGGACTTTGTTATACTCGATCAGGGGGCTTTTTTATACTCGATCAGGGTTTTTTTTAAACTCGATGAGGGGGCTTTGTTATACTCGACCAGGGGCCTTTGTTATACTCGATAAGGGGCCTTTGTTATACTCGATCATAGGACTTTGTTATACTCGACGAAAGGACTTTATTATACTCGAAGAGGGGGCTTCTTTATACTCGATGAGGGGGTTTTGTTAAACTCGATCAAGGGTGTTTGTTTTACTCGATCAGGGGACTTTGTTATACTCGATCAGGGGACTTTGTTATACTCGATAAGGAGCCTTTGTTATACTCGATCATGTGACTTTGTTATACTCGACCAGGGGAGTTGTTATACTCGGCCAGGGGGCTTTTTTATACTCGATCAGGGGGTTTTGTTAAACTCGATGAGGGGGCTTTGTCATACTCGAACAGGGGTCTTTGTTTTACTCGGCCAGGGGACTTTGTTTTACTCGACCAGGGGACTTTGTTATTCTCGATCAGGGGGCTTTGTTATACTCAATCTTGTGACTTTGTTATACTCGATCAGGGGACTTTAGTATACTCGATCAGGGGACTTTGTTATTTTCGACCAGGGGCCTTTGTTATACTAGATTCGGGGCCTTTGTTATACTCGATCATGGGACTTTGTTATACTCGACCAGGGGACTTTGTTATACTCGACCAGGGGGCTTTTTTATACTCGATGATGGGGCTTTGTTTTACTCGATCAAATGGCTTTGATGTACTCGATCAGAAACTTTGTTATACTCGACCAGGGGGCTTTTTTATACTCGATGAGGACTTTATATACTCGATCAGGGGACTTTGTTATACTCAATCAGGGGACTTTGTTATTTTCGACCAGTGGCCTTTGTTATACCTCGATTCGGGGCCTTTGAAATACTCGATCTTGGGACTTTGTTATACCGACCAGGGGATTTTGTTATACTCGACCAGGTGCTTTATACTCACTCGATGAGGGGCTTAGTTCTACTCGATCAGAGTATTTTGTTATACTTGGATCAGGGACTTTGTTATACGCGACCAGGGGCTTATACACGATGATTGTTATACTCGATCTGGGGGCTTTGTTATACTCGATCTTGGGACTTTCTTATACTCGATCAGGGGACTTTATTATACTCGATTAGGGGACATTGTTATTTTCGACCAGTGGCCTTTGTTATACTCGATTCGGGGCCTTTGAAATACTCGATCTTGGGACTTTGTTATACTCGACCAGGGGATTTTGTTATACTCGACCAGGTGGCTTCTTTATACTCGATGAGGGTTTTAGTTCTACTCGATCAGAGGGCTTTGTTATACTTGATCAGGGACTTTGTTATACGCGACCAGGGGGCTTTTTTATACTCGATGAGGGAGGATTGTTATACTCGATAAGGGGACTCTGTTATACTCGATCTGGGGACTTTGTTATACTCGATCAGGGGACTTTGTATATACTCGACTAGGAACATTGTTATATTCGATTAGGTGCCTTTCTTATACTCGATCAGGGGGGTTGTTATAGTCGATGACGGGATTTTGTTATACTCGACCAAAGGACTCTGTTATACTCGACGAGGGGGCTTTTTTATACTCGACCAGGGGGTTTTGTTAAACTCGATCAGGGGTGTTTGTTTTATTCGATCAGGGGACTTTGTTATACTCGATCAGGGGACTTTGTTATACTCGATCAGAGGATTTTGTTATACTCGACCAGGGCCTTTGTTATATTCCATAAGGGCCTCGGTATGCTCGGGATTATGGGACTTGTTATACCTCGACCAAAGGACTTTGTTATACTCTGACCAGGAGCTGCTGTTACACTTGATGCTGGCCTGTGTTATAATACCAATATAGGGACTATATACTCGCCCAGGGACTTTGTTTTACCTCGACCAGGACTTTAGTATACCGAACAGGGACTTTGTTAAACTCGATCAGGGGACTTTGTTATACTCGATAATGGGACTTTGTTATACTCGATCAGGGGACTTGTTATACTCGATCAGGGGCTTTATTGTACTCGATAAGGGGACTTTGTTAAACTCGATCATGGGACTTTGTTATTCTCGATCAGGGCACTTTGTTATACTCGATCATGGTACTTTGTTATACTCGATCAGGGGACTTTGTTATACTCGATCAGGAGACTTTGTTATACGCGATCTTGGGACTTTGTTATACGCCATTAGGGTCCTTTGTTGTACTCGATCAGGGGACTTTGTTATACTCGATCAGGGGTGTTTGTCTTACTCGATCAGGGGACTTTTTATACTCGATCAGGGGACTTTGTTATACTCGATCAGGAGATTTTGTTATATTCGACCAGGGGCCTTTGTTATACTCGATAAGGGACCTTTGTTATAGTCGATCATAGGACTTTGTTATACTCGACAAGGGGACTTTGTTATACTCGACCAGGGGGCTTTTTTATACTCGATCAGGGGGTTTTGTTAAACTCGATCAGGGAGCTTTCTTATACTCAATCAGGGGACTTTTTTATAGACGACCAGGGGACTTTGTTATACTTGATCAGGGGACTATGTTATACTCGTTCAGGGGACTTTGTTATACTCGATTCGGGGCCTTTGAAATACTCGATCTTGGGACTTTGTTACACTCGACCAGGGGATTTTGTTATACTCGACCAAGGGGCTCTTTTATACTCGATGAGGGGGCTTTGTTCTGCTCGGTCAGAGGGATTTGTTATACTTGATCAGGGACTTTGTTATACGCGACCAGGGGGCTTTTTCATACTCGATCAGGGGGTTTTGTTAAACTCGATGGGAGGAATTTGTTATACTCGATTATGGGACTTTGTTATACTCGATCTGGGGACTTTGTTATACTCGATCAGGGGATTTTGTTATACGGCATTAAGGTCCTTTGTTATATCGATTAGGGCACTTAGTTATACACGATCAGGGGACTTTGTTATACTCGATGAGGGGGCTTTGTTATACTCGACCAGGGGTTTCATACTGATCAGGGGGTTGTAAGAACCTGATGGGAGGAATTGTTATACCTTATCATGGACTTACATACCTGACCAAAGGACTTTTGGTTATACCTTAGGACCAGGGGCTTTTAAGTACTGGTCAGGGGTTTTGTAAAACTCGGTCAGGGTGTTTGTTTTACTCGATCAGAGGACTTGTTATACTTCCGGTCAGGGGACTTTGTTATACTCGATCAGGGATTTTGTTATAATTTCGACCAGGGGCCTTGTTATATTCGGGATAAGGGCCTGTGTTATACTCGATTATGGGACTTTGTTATACTAGACCAAAGGACTTTGTTATACTCGACCAGGGGCCTTTGTTATACTCAATAAGGGGCCTGTGTTATACTAGATCATGGGACTTTGTTATACACGACCAGGGGACTTTGTTATACTCGACCAGGGGCCTTATTTATACTCGATCAGGGGGTTTTGTTAAACTCGATGAGGGGGCTCTGTTATACTCGATCAGGGTACTTTGTTATACTCGGCCAGGGGACTTTGTGTTACTCGACCAGGGGACTTTAGTATACTCGATCAGGGGACTTTGTTATACTCGATCAGGGGCCTTTCTTATACTCGATAATGGGACTTTGTTATACTCGATCAGGGGACTTGTTATACTCGATCATGGGCTTTATTGTACTCGATAAGGGGACTTTGTTAAACTCGATCAGGGGACTTTGTTATTCTTGATTAGTGCACTTTGTTATACTCGATCAGGGTACTTTGTTATACTCGATCAGGGGACTTTGTTATACTCGATCAGGGGACTTAGTTATACTCGATCAGGACACTTAGTTATACTCGATCAGGGGCCTTTGTTATACTCGGATCATGGACTTTATTATACCTCAACCAGGGGACTTTATTATACTCACCAGGCTTTTTTTACCTCAATCAGGGTTTGTTAAACTCGATGAGGGGGGCTTTGTTATACTGATCAGACTTTTTATTATACCAACCAGGGGACTTTGTTATACTCGACCAGGGGCTTTTTTATACTCGATCAGGGGTTTTTGTTAAACTCGATCAGGGGTTTTGTAAAACCTGACGTTTGTTATACTCGATCAGGGGATATTGTTATACTCGATCAGGGGACTTTGTTATACTCGATCAGGGGGCTTTGTTATACTCAATCAGGGGTGTTTGTTTTACTCGACTCGTGACTTTGTTATGTTCGGTCAGGTGCCTTTCTTATACTCGATTAGTGGACTTTGTTATACTCGATCAGGGCACTTTGTTATACTCGATCAGGGTACTTTGTTATACTCGATTAGGGGACTTTGTATTATCCGACCAGGGGACTTTGTTATACTCGATCAGGAGAATTTGTTATACGCGATCTTGGGACTTTATTATACTCGACCAGGGGACTTTGTTATACTCGATCAGGGGAATTTGTTATACTCGACCAGGGGCATTTGTTATACTCGATCAGGGGCCTTTGTTATACTCGATAATGGGACTTTTTTATACTCGATCAGGGGACTTTGTTATACTCGATCTGGGGACTTTCTTATAATCGATCTGGGGACTTTGTATATACTCGATCAGGGGATTTTGTTATACTCGATCAGGGGACTTTGTTATACTCGTTGAGGGGGCTTTGTTATACTCAATCAGGGGTGTTTGTTTTACTCGACTCGTGACTTTGTTATATTCGGTCAGGTGCGTTTCTTATACTCGATTAGTGGACTTTGTTATACTCGATCAGGGGACTTTCTTATTCTCGATCAGGGCACTTTGTTATACTCGATCAGGGTACTTTGTTATACTCGATCAGTTGACTTTGTTATACTCGATAAGGAGAATTTGTTATACTCGATCTTGTGACTTTATTATACTCGACCAGGGGACTTTGTTATACTCGATCAGGGGGCTTTTTTATACTCGATTCAGGGGACTTTGTATATACTCGACTAGGGACAGTGTTATATTCGATCAGGTGCCTTTCTTATACTCGATCAGGGGGCTTTTTTATACTCGATGTCCGGTTCTTTGTTATGTTCGATCAGGGGACTTTGTTATACTCGATCAGAGGACTTTGTTATACTCAATCTTGAGACTTTGTTATACTCCATTAGGGTCCTTTGTTATACTCGATCAGGGGACTTAGTTATGCTCGATTAGGGCACTTATTTATACTCGATCAGTGGACTTTGTTATTCTCGATCAGGGATTTTGTTATACTCGACCAGGGGCTTTTGTTATACTCAATAAGGGGTCTTTGTTATACTCGATTATGGGACTTTGTTATACTCGACCAGGGGACTTTGTTATACTCGACCAGGGGGCTTTTTTATGCTCGATCAGGGTTTTTTTTTAAACTCGATGAGGGGGCTTTGTTATACTCGACCAGGGGCCTTTGTTATACTCGATAAGGGGCCTTTGTTATACTCGATCATGGGACTTTGTTATACTCGATCAGGGGTGTTTGTTTTATTTCGATCAGGGGACTTTGTTATACCTCGATTATGGGACTTTGTTATACTCGACCAGGGAGTTGTTATACTCGACCAGGGGCTTTATACTGATCAGGGGTTTTGTTAAACTCGATCAAGGGTGTTTGTTTTACTCGATGAGGGGACTTTTGTTATACTCGATCAGGGGACTTTGTTATAATTCTCGATAAGGGGCCTTTGTTATACACGATAATGGGACTTTGTTATACTCGACCAGGGGAGTTGTTATACTCGACCAGGGGGCTTTTTTATACTCGATGAGGGGGTTTTGTTAAACTCGATGAGGGGGCATTGTTATACTCGAACAGGGGACTTTGTTTTACTCGGCCAGGGGACGTTGTTTTACTCGACCAGGGGACTTTGTTATTCTCGATCAGGGGGCTTTCTTATACTCGATATTGTGACTTTGTTATACTCGATCAGGGTACTTTATTATACTCGATCAGGGGACATTGTTATTTTTGACCAGTGGCCCTTGTTATACTCGATTCGGGGCCTTTGAAATACTCGATCTTGGGACTTTGTTATACTCGACCAGGGGATTTTGTTATACTCGATGAGGGGGCTTTGTTCTACTCGATCAGAGGGCTTTGTTATACTTGATCAGTGACTTTGTTATACGCGACCAGGGGCTTTTTTATACTTGATGAGGGGGCATTGTTATACTCGATGGGGGGTCTTTGTTATACTCGATCTGGGGACTTTGTTATACTCAATCAGGGGACTTTGTATATACTCGATTAGGAACATTGTTATATTCGATCAGGTGCCTTTCTTATACTCGATCAGGGGGCTTTGTTATACTCGATGACGGGACTTCGTTATACTCGATCTGGGGACTTTGTTATACTCGATCAGAGGACTTTGTTATACTCGACCAGGGGAGTTTGTTATACTCGACCAGGGGACTTTGTTATACTCCATTAGGGTCCTTTGTTATACTCGATCAGGTGACTTTGTTATAGTCGATCTTGGGACTTAGTTATACGGCATTAGGGTCCTTTGTTATATCGATTAGGGAACTTAGTTATACTCGATCAGGGGGCTTTGTTATACTGGACCAGGACGCTTTTTCATACTCGATCAGGGGGTTTTGTTATACTCGACCAGGGGCCTTTGTTATATTCGATAAGGGGCCTTTGTTATACTCGATTATGGGACTTTGTTATACTCGACCAAAGGACTTTGTTATACTCGACCATGGGGCTTTTTCATACTCGATCAGGGGTTTTTTTTAAACTCGATCAGGGATGTTTGTTTTACTCGATCAGGGGACTTTGTTATACTCGATCATGGGACTTTGTTATATTCGATCAGGGGATTTTGTTATACTCGACCAGTGGCCTTTGTTATATTCGATATGGGGCCTTTGTTATACTCGATTATGGGACTTTGTTATACTCGACCAAAGGACTTTGTTATACTCGACCAGGGGCCTTTGTTATACTCGATCAGGGGGTTTTGTTGAACTAGATGAGGGGGCTTTGTTATACTTGATCAGGGGACTTTCTTATACTCGGCCAGGGGACTTTGTTTTACTTGACCAGGGGACTTTACTATACTCGATCAGGGGGCTTTGTTATACTCGATCAGGGGCCTTTGTTATTCTCGATAATGGGACTTTGTTACACTCGATCAGGGGACATTGTTATACTCGATCAGGGGCTTTATTGTACTCGATAAGGGGACTTTGTTAAACTCGATCAGGGGACTTTCTTATTCTCGATCACGGCACTTTGTTATACTCGATCAGGGGACTTTGTTATACTCGATCAGGAGACTTTGTTATACGCGATCTTGGGATTTTGTTATGCGTCATTAGGGTCCTTTGTTATACTCGATCAGGGGACTTAGTTATACTCGATCAGGGGCCTTTGTTATACTCGATCATGGGACTTTATTATACTCGACCAGGGTACTTTGTTATACTAGATTCGGGGCCTTTGTTATACTCGATCATGGGACTTTGTTATACTCGACCAGGGGACTTTGTTATACTCGACCAGGGGGCTTTTTTATACTCGATCAGGGAATTTTGTTAAACTCGATGAGGGGGCTTTGTTATACTCGATCAGGGGACTTTGTTATACTCGGCCAGGGGACTGTGTTATACTCGACCAGGGGGCTTTTTTATACTCGATGATGGGGTTTGTTATACTCGATCAAAGGGCTTTGTTGTACTCAATCAGAGACTTTGTTATACTCGAGCAGGGGGCTTTTTTATATTCGATGAGGGGGCTTTGTTATACTCGATCAGAGGACTTTGTTATACTCGATCAGGGGTGTTTGTCTTACTCGATCAGGGGACTTTTTATACTCGATGAGGGGACTTTGTTATACTCGATCAGGAGATTTTGTTATACTCGACCAGGGTCCTTTATTATACCCGATAAGGGGCCTTTGTTATCCTCGATCATAGGACTTTGTTACACAAGACCAGGGGACTTTGTTATACTCGACCAGGGGGCTTTTTTATACTCGATCAGGGGGTTTTGTTAAACTCGATCAGGGGGCTTTCTTATACTCAATCAGGGGACTTTGTTATAGACGACCAGGGGACTTTGTTATACTCGATCAGGGAACTTTGTTATACTCGTTCAGGGGACTTTGTTATAACCGATCAGGTGACTTTGTTGTAATCGATCAGCGGACATTGTTATACTCGATCTGGGGGCATTGTTATACTCGATCTTGGGACTTTGTTATACTCGATCAGGGGACTTTATTATACTCGATCAGAGGACTTTGATATACTCGACCAGGGGAGTTTCTTATACTCGACCAGGAGACTTTTTTATACTCCATTAGGGTCCTTTGTTATACTCGATTAGGGGACTTTGTTATACTCGTTCTTGGGACTTTGTTATACGGCATTGGGGTCCTTTGTTATATCGATTAGGGAACTTAGTTATACTCGATCAGGGGACTTTGTTATACTCGATCAAGGGGCTTTGTTATACTCGACCAGGGGCTTTTTCATACTCGATCAGGGGGTTTTGTTAAACTCGATGAGATGATTTTGTTATACTCGATCAGGGGATTTTGTTATACTCGACCAGGGGCCTTTCTTATATTCGATAAGAGGCCTTTGTTATACTCGATTATGGGACTTTGTTATACTCGACCAAAGGACTTTGTTATACTCGACCAGGGGCTTTTTTATACTCGATTAGGGGGTTTTGTTAAACTCGATCAGGGGTGTTTGTTTTACTCGATTATGTGACTTTGTTATACTCGACCAGGGAACTTTGTTATACTCGACCAGGGGCCATATTTATACTCGATCAGGGTTTTTTTTAAACTCGATGAGGGAGCTTTGTTATACTCGACCAGGGGACTTTGTTTTACTCGACCAGGGGACTTTAGTATACTCGATCAGGGGACTTTGTTATACTTGATCAGGGGCCTTTGTTATACTCGATAATGGGACTTTGTTATACTCGATCAGGGGACTTTGTTCTACTCGATCAGGGGCTTTATTGTACTCGATAAGGGGACTTTGTTAAACTCGTTCATGGGACTTTGTTATTCTCGATCAGGGCACTTTATTATACGCGATCATGGGACTTTGTTATACTCGACCAGGGGCCTTTGTTATACTCGATAAGGGGCCTTTGTTATACTCGATTATGGGACTTTGTTATACTCGATAAGGAGCCTTTGTTATACTCGATCATGGGACTTTGTTATACTCGACCAGGGGAGTTGTTATACTCGGCCAGGGGGCATTTTTATACTCGATCAGGGGTTTTAGGTAAACTCGATGAGGGGGCTTTGTTATACTCGAACAGGGGACTTTGGTTTACTCGGCCAGGGGACTTTGTTTTACTCGACCAGGGGACTTTGTTATTCTCGATCAGGGGGCTTTGTTATACTCAATCTTGTGACTTTGTTATACTCGATCAGGGGACTTTAGTATACTCGATCAGGGGAATTTGTTATTTTCGACCAGGGGCCTTTGTTATACTAGATTCGGGGCCTTTGTTATACTCGATCATGGGACTTTGTTATACTCGACCAGGGGACTTTGTTATTCTCGAACAGGGGGCTTTTTTATACTCGATGAGGGGGCTTTGTTATACTCGATCAGGGGACTTTGTTATACTCGTTCAGGGGACTTTGTTATAACCGATCAGGTGATTTTGTTGTAATTGATCAGCGGACGTTGTTATACTCGATCTGGGGGCTTTGTTATACTCGATCTTGGGACTTTCTTATACTCGATCAGGGGACTTTATTATACTCGATCAGGGGACATTGTTATTTTCGACCAGTGGCCTTTGTTATACTCGATTCGTGGCCTTTGAAATACTCGATCTTGGGACTTTGTTATACTCGACCAGGGGATTTTGTTATACTCGACCAGGTGGCTTTTTTATACTCGATGAGGGGCTTAGTTCTACTCGATCAGAGGGCTTTGTTATACTTGATCAGGGACTTTGTTATACTCGATCAGGGGACTTTGTATATACTCGACTAGGAACATTGTTATATTCGATTAGGTGCCTTTCTTATACTCGATCAGGGGGCTTTGTTATACTCGATGACGGGATTTTGTTATACTCGACCAAAGGACTTTGTTATACTCGACCAGGGGGCTTTTTTATACTCGATCAGGGGGTTTTGTTAAACTCGATCAGGGGTGTTTGTTTTATTCGATCAGGGGACTTTGTTATACTCGATCAGGGGACTTTGTTATACTCGATCAGAGGATTTTGTTATACTCGACCAGGGGCCTTTGTTATATTCCATAAGGGGCCTTTGGTATACTCGATTATGGGACTTTGTTATACTCGACCAAAGGACTTTGTTATACTCGACCAGGAGCCGTTGTTACACTTGATAAGGGGCCTGTGTTATACTCGATCAGGGGACTTTGTTATACTCGGCCAGGGGACTTTGTTTTACTCGACCAGGGGACTTTAGTATACTCGATCAGAGGACTTTGTTATACTCGATCAGGGACCTTTGTTATACTCGATAATGGGACTTTGTTATACTCGATCAGGGGACTTTGTTATACTCGATCAGGGCAATTTGTTATACTCGATCAGGGTACTTTGTTATACTCGATCAGGGGACTTTGTTATTCTCGATCAGGGCAATTTGTTATACTCGATCAGGGTACTTTGTTATACTCGATCAGGGGACTTTGTTATACTCGATCAGGAGACTTTGTTATACGCGATCTTGGGACCTTGTTATACGCCATTAGGGTCCTTTGTTATACTCGATCAGGGGACTTAGTTATACTCGATCAGGGGCCTTTGTTATACTCGATCATGGGACTTTATTATACTCGACCAGGGGACTTAGTTATACTCGATGATGAGGCTTTGTTATACCCGATCAAAGGGCTTTGTTGTACTCGATCAAAGACTTTCTTATACTCGAACAGGGGGCTTTTTTATACTTGATGAGGGGGGCTTTGTTGTACTCGATCAGGGGACTTTGTTATACTCGATCAGGGGTGTTTGTCTTACTCGATCAGGGGACTTTTTATACTCGATCAGGGGACTTTGTTATACTCGATCAGGAGATTTTGTTATACTCGACCAGGAGCCTTTGTTATACTCGATAAGGGACCTTTGTTATACTCGATCATAGGACTTTGTTATACTCGACAAGGGGACTTTGTTATACTCGACCAGGGGGCTTTTTTATACTCGATCAGGGGGTTTTGTTAAACTCGATCAGGGGGCTTTCTTATACTCAATCAGGGGACTTTTTTATAGACGACCAGGGGACTTTGTTATACTCGATCAGGGGACTTTGTTATACTCGTTCAGGGGACTTTGTTATACTCGATTCGGGGCCTTTGAAATACTCGATCTTGGGACTTTGTTACACTCGACCAGGGGATTTTGTTATACTCGACCAGGGGGCTCTTTTATACTCGATGAGGGGGCTTTGTTCTACTCGATCAGAGGGGTTTGTTATACTTGATCAGGGACTTTGTTATACGCGACCAGGGGGCTTTTTTATACTCGATGAGGGGGCATTGTTATACTCGATGAGGGGACTTTGTTATACTCGATCTGGGGACTTTGTTATACTCGATCAGGGGACTTTGTTATATGGCATTAAGGTCCTTTGTTATATCGATTAGGGCACTTAGTTATACACGATCAGGGGACTTTGTTATACTCGATGAGGGGGCTTTGTTATACTCGACCAGGGGGCTTTTTCATACTCGATCATGGGGTTTTGTTAAACTCGATGGGAGGAATTTGTTATACTCGATTATGGGACTTTGTTATACTCGACCAAAGGACTTTGTTATACTCGACCAGGGGGCTTTTTATACTCGATCAGGGGGTTTTGTAAAACTCGATCAGGGGTTTTTGTTTTACTCGATCAGGGGACTTTGTTATACTCGGTCAGGGGACTTTGTTGTACTCGATCAGGGGATTTTGTTATACTCGACCAGGGGCCTTTGTTATATTCGATAAGGGGCCTTTGATATACTCGATAATGGGACTTTGTTATACTAGACCAAAGGACTTTGTTATACTCGACCAGGGGCCTTTGTTATACTCGATAAGGGGCCTGTGTTATACTCGATCATGGGACTTTGTTATACTCGACCAGGGGACTTTGTTATACTCGACCAGGGGCCTTATTTATACTCGATCAGGGGGTTTTGTTAAACTCGATGAGGTGGCTTTGTTATACTCGATCAGGGTACTTTGTTATACTCGGTCAGGGGACTTTGTTTTACTCGACCAGGGGACTTTAGTATACTCGATCAGGGGACTTTGTTATACTCGATCAGGGGCCTTTCTTAAACTCGATAATGGGACTTTGTTATACTCGATCAGGGGACTTGTTATACTCGATTATGGGCTTTATTGTACTCGATAAGGGGACTTTGTTAAACTCGATCAGGGGACTTTGTTATTCTTGATTAGGGCACTTTGTTATACTCGATCAGGGTACTTGGTTATACTCGATTAGGGGACTTTGTTATACTCGATCAGGAGACTTTGTTATACGCGATCTTGGGACTTTGTTATACGCCATTAGGGTCCTTTGTTTTACTCGATCAGGGGACTTAGTTATACTCGATCAGGGGACTTAAATATACTCGATCAAGGGCCTTTGTTATACTCGATCATGGGACTTTATTATACTCAACCAGGGGACTTTGTTATACTCGACCAGGGGGCTTTTTTATACTCGATCAGGGGGTTTTGTTAAACTCGATGAGAGGGGTTTGTTATACTCGATCAGGGGACTTTGTAATACTCGACCAGGGGACTTTGTTATATACGACCAGGGGACTATGTTATACTCGATCAGGGGACTTTTTTATACTCGATCATGGGCTTTGGTATACCCGATCAGGGGCCTTTGTTATACTCGATCAGGGGACTTTGTTGTTCTCGATAAGGTGACTTTTTTGTACTCGATCTGCGGACTTTGTTATACTCGACCAGGGGGCTTTTTTATACTCGATGAGGGGGTTTGTTATACTGGATCAGGGGACTTTGTTATACTCGATCTGGGGACTTTGTTATACTCGATCTGGGGACTTTGTATATACTCGATTAGGGACATTGTTATATTCGATCAGGTGCCTTTCTTATACTCGATCAGGGGGCTTTGTTATACTCGATGACGGGACATTGTTATGTTCGATCAGGGGACTTTGTTATACTCGATCAGAGGACTTTGTTATACTCGATCTTGGAACTATGTTATACTCCTTTAGGGTCCTTTGTTATACTCGATCAGGAGACTTAGTTATGCTCGATTAGGGCACTTAGTTATGCTCGATCAGGGTACTTTGTTATACTCGATCAGGGGGCTTTGTTATACTCGATCAGGGGACTTCGTTATACTTGACCAGGGGTGTATGTTTTACTCGATCAGGGGACTTTGTTATACTCGATCAGGGGATTTTGTTATACTCGATCAGGGGATTTTGTTATACTCGATCAGGGGACTTTGTTATACTCGATCAGAGGGCTTTGTTATACTCAATCAGGGGTGTTTGTTTTACTCGTCTCGTGACTTTGTTATATTCGGTCAGGTGCCTTTCTTATACTCGGTTAGTGGACTTTGTTATACTCGATCAAGGGACTTTGTTATTCTCGATCAGGGCACTTTGTCATACTCGATCAGGGTACTTTGTTATACTCGATCAGGGGACTTTGTTATACTCGATCAGGAGAATTTGTTATACGCGATCTTGGGACTTTGTTATACGCGATTAGGGTCCTTTGTTATACTCGATCAGGGGACTTAGTTATACTCGATCAGGGGACTTTGTTATATTCGATGAGGGGGCTTTGTTATACTCGATAAGGGGCCTTTGTTATACTCGATCAGGGGGCGTTGTTATACTCCATTAGGGGACTTTGTTATACTCGAACCAGGGGACTTTTTTATACTCGACCAGGGGGCTTTTTTATACTCGATCAGGGGGTTTTGTTAAACTCGATCAGGGGGCTTTGTTATACTCGATAAGGGGCCTTTGTTATATCGATAGGGTTGTTATACTTTGTTATACTCGATCAAGGGACTTTTTTATACTCGATCATGGGCTTTGCTATACTCGATAAGGGGGCTTTGTTATACTCGATCAGGGGACTTTGTTATTCTCGATAAGGTGACTTTGTTGTACTCGATCTGCGGACTTTGTTATACTCGACCAGGGGGCTTTTTTATACTCGATGAGGGGGCTTTGTTATACTCGATCAGGGGACTTTGTTATACTCGATCTGGGGACTTTGTTATACTCGATCTGGGGACTTTGTATATACTCGACTAGGGACATTGTTATATTCGATGAGGTGCCTTTCTTATACTCGATCTGCGGACTTTGTTATACTCGACCAGGGGGCTTTTTTATACTCGATGACGGGATCTTTGTTATGTTCGATCAGGGGACTTTTTTATACTCGATCAGAGGACTTTGTTATACTCAATCTTGGGACTTTGTTATACTCCATTGGGGTCCTTTGTTATACTCGATCAGGGTACTTAGTTATGCTCGATTATGGCACTTATTTATACTCGATCAGGGGACTTTGTTATACTCGATCAGGGGATTTTGTTATACTCGACCAGGGGCTTTTGTTATACTCGATAAGGGGCCTTTGTTATACTCGATTATGGGACTTTGTTATACTCGACCAGGGGACTTTGTTATACTCGACTAGGGGGCTTTTTTATACTCTATCAGGGTTTTTTTTTAAACTCGATGAGGGGGCTTTGTTATACTCGACCAGGGGCGTTTGTTATACTCGATAAGGGGCCTTTGTTATACTCGATCATGGGACTTTGTTGTACTCGACCAAAGGACTTTGTTATACACGAAGAGGGGGCTTCTTTATACTCGATCAGGGGGTTTTGTTAAACTCGATCAAGGGTGTTTGTTTTACTCGACCAGGGGACTTTGTTATTCTCAATCAGGGGGCTTTGTTATACTCGATCAGCGGACTTTGTTATACTCGATCGGGGGGCTTTTTTATACTCGATCAGGGTTTTGTTATACTCGATGAGGGGTTTTGTTAAACTCGATGAGGGGGCTTTGTTATACTCGATCAGGGGACTTTGTTATACTCGGCCAGGGACTATGTTATACTCGACAAGGGGGCTTTTTTATACTCGATGATGGGGCTTTGTTATACTCGATCAAAGTTCTTTGTTGTACTCGATCAGAGACTTTGTTATACTCGACCAGGGGGCTTTTTTATACTCGATGAGGGGGCTTTGTTATACTCGATCAGGGGACTTTGTTATACTCGATCTGGGGACTTTGTTATACTCGATTAGGGGACTTTGTATTTACTCGATTAGGGACATTGATATATTCGATCAGGTGCCTTTCTTATACGAGATCAGAGGACTTTGTTATACTCGATCTTGGGACTTTGTTATAATCCATTAGGGTCCTTTGTTATACTCGATCAGGGGACATTGTTATACTCGCCCAGGGGGCTTTTTTATACTCAATCAGGGGGTTTTGTTAAACTCGATGAGGGGGCTTTGTTATACTCGATCAGGGGACTTTGTTATACTCGACCAGGGGACTTTGTTATACTCGACCAGGGGACTTTGTTATAGTCGATTAGGGGGCTTTGTTATACTCGATCAGGGGACTTTGTTATACTCGATGAGGGAAATTTGTTATACTCGATCAGGGGATCCTGTTATACTCGACTAGGGGCCTTTGTTATACTCGATAAGGGGCCTTTTTATACTCGATCATGGGATTTTATTATACTCGACCAAAGGACTTTGTTTTACTCGACCAGGGGCCTTTTTTTTACTCGATCAGGGGGTTTTGTTAAACTCGATCAGGGGTGTTAGTTATACTCGATCAGGGGACTTTGTTATACTCGATCACGAGATTTTGTTATACTCGATCAGGGGTTTTTGTTAAACTCGACCAGGGGCCATTGTTATACTCGATAAGGGTCCTTTGTTATACTCGATCATGGGACTTTGTTATACTCGACCAGGGGACTTTGTTATACTCGACCAGGGGGCTTTTATATACTCAATCAGGGGGTTTTCTTAAACTCGATGAGGGGGCTTTGTTATACTCGATCAGGGGACTGTGTTATACTCGACCATGGGGCTTTTTTATACTCGATGATGGGGCTTTTGTATACTCGATCAAAGTGCTTTGTTGTACTCGATCAGAGACTTTGTTATACTCGACCAGGGGGCTTTTTTATACTCGATGAGGGGGCTTTCTTATACTCGATCAGGGGACTTTGTTATATTCGATCTGGGGACTTTGTATTTTCTCGATTAGGGACATTGATATATTCGATCAGGTGCCTTTCTTATACGAGATCAGAGGACTTTGTTATACTCGATCTTGGGACTTTGTTATACTCCATTAGGGTCCTTTGTTATACTCGATCAGGGGACATTGTTATACTCGCCCAAGGGGCTTTTTTATACTCAATCAGGGGGTTTTGTTAAACTCGATGAGGGGGCTTTGTTATACTCGATCAGGGGACTTTGTTATACTCGACAAGGGGACTTTGTTGTACTCGACCAGGGGACTTTGTTATACTCGATCAGGGGGCTTTGTTATACTCGATCAGGGGACTTTGTTATACTCGATCAGGGGAATATGATATACTCGATCAGGGGATCCTGTTATACTCGACGAGGGGCCTTTGTTATACTCGATAAGGGGCCTTTTTATACCCGATCATGGGATTTTATTATACTCGACCAAAGGACTTTGTTATACTCGACCAGGGGCCTTTTTTACTCGATCTGGGGGTTTTGTTAAACTCGATCAGGGGTGTTTGTTTTACTCGATCAGGGGACTTTCTTATACTCGATCACGGGATTTTGTTATACTCGATCAGGGGATTTTGTTAAACTCGACCAGGGACCATTGTTATACTCGATAAGGGGCCTTTGTTATACTCGATCATGGGACTTTGTTATACTCGACCAGGGGACTTTGTTATACTCGATCGGGGGCTTTGTTATACTCGATCTTGTGACTTTGTTATACTCAATCAGGGGGCTTTAGTATACTCGATCAGGGGACTTTGTTATACTCGACCAGGGGGCTTTTACTTACTCGATCAGGGGGTTTTGTTAAACTCGATGAGTGGGCTTTGTTATACTCGATCCGGGGACTTTGTTATACTTGGCCAGGGGAATTTGTTATATTCGACCAGGGGGCTTTTTTATACTCGAAGAGGGGGCTTTGTTATACTCGATCAGAGGCTTTGTTATACTCGATAAGGGACTTTGTTATACTCGACCAGGGGGCTTTTTTGTACTCGATGAGGGGGCTTTGTTATACTCGATCAGGGGACTGTGTATATACTCGACTACGGACATTGTTATATTCGATCAGGTGCCTTTCTTATACTCGATCAGGGTCTTTGTTATACTCGATGACGGGACTTTGTTATACTCGATCAGGGGACTTTGTTATACTCGATCAGAGGACTTTGTTATACTCGATATTGGGACTTTGTTATACTCCATTAGGGTCCTTTGTTATACTTAATCAGGGGACTTAGTTATACTCGATCAGAGGACTTTGTTATACTCGATCTTGGGACTTTGTTATACTTCATTAGGGTCCTTTGTTATACTCGATCAGGGGAAATTGATATTCTCGATCAGGGGACTTTGTTATACTCGATCAGGGGACTTTGTTATACTCGATCAAGGGACTTTGTTATACTCGATCAGGGGACTTTGTTATACTCGATCAGGGGACTTTGTTATACGCCATTAGGGTCCTTTGTTATACTCCATTAGGGCACTTAGTTATACTTGATCAGGGTACTATGTTACACTCGATCAGGGGACTTTGTTATACTCGATCTGGGGACTTTGTTATACTCGATCAGGGGACTTTGTATTTACTCGATTAGGGACATTGATATATTCGATCAGGTGCCTTTCTTATACGAGATCAGAGGACTTTGTTATACTCGATCTGGGGACTTTGATATTCTCGATCAGGGGACTTTGTTATACTCGATCAGGGGACTTTGTTATACTCGATCAAGGGACTTTGTTATACTCGATCTGATGACTTTGTTATACTCGATCAGGGGACTTTGTATATACTCGACTAGGGACATTGTTATATTCGATGAGGTGCCTTTCTTATACTCGATCAGGGGACTTTGTTATGCTCGATGACGGGACTTTGTTATACTCGATCATGGGACTTTGTTATACTAGATCAGAGGACTTTGTTATACTCGACCAGGGGACTTTGTTATACTCGACCAGGGGACTTTGTTATACTCCATTTGGGTCCTTTGTTATACTCGATCAGGGGATATAGTTATGCTCGATTAGGGGACTTTGTTATACTCGACCAGGAGACTTTGTTATACTCGATCAGGGGACTTTGTTATACAAGAATAAGGTACTTTGTTATACTCGATCTTGGGACTTTGTTATACGCCATTAGGGTCCTTTGTTATACTCGATCAGGGGACTTAGTTATAAGCGATCAGGTGACTTTGTTATACTCGATCAGGGGAATTTGTTATAATCGATCAGGGGATCCTGTTATACTCAACCAGGGGCCTTTGTTATACTCGATAAGGGGCCTTTTTTATACTCGACAATGGGAACTTTGTTATACTCGACCAAAGGACTTTGTTTTACTCGACCAGGGGTCTTTGTTTTACTCCATTAGGAGACTTTGTTATACTCGATCACGGGATTTTGTTATACTCGATCAGGGGGTTTTGTTAAACTCGACCAGGGGCCATTGTTATACTCGATAAGCGGCCTTTGTTATACTCGATAAGGGGGCGTTGTTATACTCCATTAGGGTCGTTTGTTATACTCGATCAGGTGACTTTGATTTTCTCGATCAGGGTCCTTTCTTATACTCGATCAGGGGACTTTGCTATAAGCGATCAGGGGACTTTGTTATACTCGATCAGGGGTGTTTGTCTTACTCGATCAGGGGACTTTTTATACTCGATCAGGGGACTTTCTTATACTCGCTCAGGAGATTTTGTTATACTCGACCAGGGGCCTATGTTATACTCGATAAGGGGCCTTTGTTATACTCGATCATAGGACGTTGTTATACTCGACCAGGGGACATTGTTTTACTCGACCAGGGGGCTTTTTTATACTCGATTAGGGGGTTTTGTTAAACTCGATCAGGGGGGCTTTCTTATACTCAATCAGGGGACTTTGTTATAGACGACCAGGCGACTTTGTTATACTCGATCAGGGGACTTTGTTATACTCGTTCAGGGGACTTTGTCATAACCGATCAGGTGACTTTGTTGTAATCGATCAGCGGACTTTGTTATACTCGATCTGGGGGCTTTGTTATACTCGATCTTTGGACTTTGTTATACTCGATGAGGGGACTTTATTATACTCGATCAGGGGACATTGTTATTTTCGACCAGTGGCCTTTGTTATACTCGATTCGGGGCATTTGAAATACTCGATCATGGGACTTTGTTATACTCGACCAGGGGATTTTGTTATACTCGACTTGGGGGCTTTTTTATACTCGATGAGGGGGCTTTGTTCAACTCGATCAGAGGGCTTTGTTATACTTGATCAGGGACTTTGTTTTACTCGACCAAGGGGCTTTTTTATACTCGATGAGGGGGCATTGTTATACTCGATGAGGGGACTTTGTTATACTCGATCTGGGGTCTTTGTTATACTCGATCAGGGGACTTTGTATATACTCGACTACGAACATTGTTATATTCGGTCAGGTGCCTTTCTTATACTCGATCAGGGGGCTTTGTTATACTCGATGACGGGACTTTGTTATACTTGACCAGGGGAGTTTGTTATACTCGACCAGGGGACTTTGTTATACTTCATTAGGGTCCTTTGTTATACTCGATCAGGGGACTTTGTTATACTCGATCTTGGGACTTTGTTATACGGCATTAGGGTCCTTTGTTATATCGATTAGGGCACTTAGTTATACTCGATCAGGGGACTTTGTTATACTCGATCAGGGGGCTTTGCTATACTCGACCAGGGGGCTTTTTCATACTCGATCAGGGGGTTTTGTTAAACTCGATGAGAGGAATTTGTTATACTTGATCAAGGGATTTTGTTATACTAGACGAAGGGCCTTTGTTATATTCGATAAGGGGCCTTTGTTATAGTCGATTATGGGACTTTGTTATACTCGATCATGGGACTTTGTTATACTCGACCAGGGGCCTTATTTATACTCGATCAGGGGGTTTTGTTAAACTCGATGAGGGGGCTTTGTTATACTCGATCAGGGGACATTGTTATACTCGACCAGGGGCCTTTGTTATATTCGAAAAGGGGCCTTTGTTATACTCGATTATGGGACTTTGATATACTCGACCAAAGGACTTTGTTATACTCGATCAGGGGACTTTAGTATACTCGGCCAGGGGACTTTGTTTTATTCGACCAGGGGACTTTGTTATACTCGATCAGGGGGATTTGTTATACTCGATCAGCGGACTTTGTTATACTCGATCAGGGGACTTTAGTATACTCGATCAGGGGACTTTGTTATACTCGATCAGGGGCCTTTGTTATATTCGATAATGGGACTTTGTTATACTCGATCAGGGGACTTTGTTATACTCGATCAGGGGCTTTATTGTACTCGATAAGGGGACTTTGATAAACTCGATCAAGGGTGTTTGTTTTACTCGATCAGGGGACTTTGTTATTCTCGATCAGGGGACTTTCTTATACTCGACCAGGGGACTTTGTTATACTCGACCAGGGGACTTTGTTATACTCGATCAGGGGGGCTTTGTTATACTCGATCAGGGGATCTTTGTTTATACTTCCTGAATTAGAATTTGTTATACCTGATCATGGACTTTTGTTTACTCTCGACCAGTAGGACTTTTGTTATACTCGACCAGGGGCTTTAAATACTCGATCAGGGCTTTTCTTAAACTCGATGAGGGGGTTGTGTTATACTGACCAGGGGACTTTTGTTATATTCTCGACCAGGGGCTTTTTTATACTCGATCAGGGGTTTTTTTAAACTCGATGAGGGGGCTTTGTTATACTCGATCAGGGGACTTTGTTATTCTCGACCAGGGGACTTTGTTATACTCGACCAAAGGACTTTGTTATACTCGACCAGGGGCCGCTTTTTACTCGATCAAGGGGTTTTGTTAAACTCAATCAGGGGTGTTTGTTTTACTCGATCAGGGGACTTTGTTATACTCGATCACGGGATTTTGTTAAACTCGACCAGGGGCCATTGTTACACTCGATAAGGGGCCTTTGTTTTACTAGATCATGGGACTTTGTTATAGTCGACCAGGGGACTTTGTTGTACTCGACCAGGGGGCTTTTATATACTCGATCAGGGGGTTTTCTTAAACTCGATGAGGGGGCTATGTTATACTCGATCAGGGGACTTTGTTATACTCGATCAGGGGGCTTTGTTATACTCGATCAGCGGACTTTGTTATACTCGATCGGGGGGCTTTGTTATACTCGATCTTGTGACTTTGTTATACTCGATCAGGGGACTTTAGTATACTCGATCAGGGGACCTTGTTATACTCGACCAGGGGGCTTTTACATACTCGATCAGGGGGTTTTGATAAACTCGATGAGTGGGCTTTGATATACTCGATCAGGGGACTATGTTATACTTGGCCAGGGGACTTTGTTATACTCGACCAGGGGGCTTTTTTGTACTCGATGAGGGGGCTTTGTTATACTCGATCAGGGGACTTTGTATATACTCGACAACGGACATTGTGATATTCGATCAGGTGCCTTTCTTATACTCGATCAGGGGTCTCTGTTATACTCGATGACGGGACTTTGTTATACTCGATCAGGGGACTTTGTTATACTCGATCAGAGGACTTTGTTATACTCGATCTTGGGACTTTGTTATACTCCATTAGGGTCCTTTGTTATACTCGATCAAGGGACTCTGATATTCTCGATCAGGGGACTTTGTTATACTCGATCAGGGGACTTTGTTATACTCGATCAAGGGACTTTGTTATACTCGATCAGGGGACTTTGTTATGCTCGATCTTTTGACTTTGTTATACTCGATCTTGGGACTTTGTTATACTCCATTAGGGTCCATTGTTATACTCGATTAGGGCACTTAGTTATACTCGATCAGGGGACTTTGTTATACTCGACCAGGGGCCTTTGTTATATTCGAAAAGGGGCCTTTGTTATACTCGATTATGGGACTTTGATATACTCGACCAAAGGACTTTGTTATACTCGACCAGGTGCCTTTGTTATACTCGGCCAGGGGACTTTGTTTTACTCGACCAGGGGACTTTGTTATACGCGATCAGGGGCTTTGTTATACTCGATCAGCGGACTTTGTTATACTCGGTCAGGGGAGTTTAGTATACTCGATCAGGGAACTTTGTTATACTCGATCAGGGGCCTTTGTTATACTCGATAATGGGAATTTGTTATACTCGATCAGGGGACTTTGTTATACTCGATCAGGGGCTTTATTGTACTCGATAAGGGGACTTTGTTAAACTCGATCAGGGGACTTTGTTATTCTCGATCAGGGCACTTTGTTATACTCGATCAGGGTACTTTGTTATACTCGATCAGGGGACTTTGTTATACTCGATCAGGAGATGTTGTTATACGCGATCTTGGGTCTTTGTTATACGCCATTAGGGTCCTATGTTATACTCGATCAGGGGACTTAGTTATACTCGATCAGGGGCCTTTGTTATACTCGATCATGGGACTTTATTATACTCGACCAGGGGACTTTGTTATACTCGACCAGGGGGCTTTTTTATACTCGATCAGGGGGTTTTGTTAAACTCGATGAGGGGGCTTTGTTATACTCGATCAGGGGACTTTGTAATACTCGACCAGGGGACTTTGTTATACACGACAAGGGGACTTTGTTATACTCGATCAGGGTACTTTGTTATACTCGATCAGGGGACTTTGTTATTCTCGATAAGGTGACTTTGTTGTACTCGATCTGAGGACTTTGTTATACTCGACCAGGGGACTTTTTTATACTCGATGAGGGGGTTTGTTATACTCGATCAGGGGACTTTGTTATACTCGATCTGGAGACGTTGTTATACTCGATCTGGGGACTTTGTATATACTAGACTAGGGACATTGTTATATTCGATCAGGTGCCTTTCTTATACTCGATCAGGGGGCTTTGTTATACTCGATGACGGGACATTGTTATGATCGCTCAGGGGCTTTGTTATACTCGATCAGAGGACTTTGTTATACTCGATCTTGGGACTTTGTTATACTCCATTAGGGTCCTTTGTTATACTCGATCAGGGGACTTAGTTATGCTCGATTAGGGCACTTAGTTATACTCGATCAGGGGACTTTTTTATACTCGATTAGGGGGCTTTGTTATACTCGATCAGGGGACTTTGTTATACTCGACCAGGGGTGTTTGTTTTAATCGATCAGGGGACTTTGTTATACTCGATCAGGGGACTTTGTTATACTCGATCAGGGGATTTTGTTATACTCGATCAGGGGACTTTGTTATACTCGATCAGGGGGCTTTGTTATACTCAATCAGGGGTGTTTGTTTTACTCGACTCGGGACTTTGTTATATTCGGTCAGGTGCCTTTCTTATACTCTTTGACTTACTTTGATAGGGCACTTTGTTATACTCGATGAGGGTACTTTGTTATACTCGATCAGCGGACTTTGTTATACTCGATCAGGAGAATTTGTTATACGCGATCTTGGGACTTTGTTATACGCCATTAGGGTCCTTTGTTATACTCGATCAGGGGACTTAGTTATACTCGATCAGGGAACTTTGTTATACTCGATCATGCGACTTTATTATACTCGACCAGGGGACTTTGTTATACTCGACCAGGGGGCTTTTTTTTACTCGATCAGTGGGTTTTGTTAAACTCGATAAGGGGGCTTTGTTATACACGACCAGGGGACTTTTTTATACTCGATCAGGGGACATTGTTATACTCGATCAGGGGACTTTTTTATACTCGATCATGGGCTTTGCTATACTCGATCAGGGGACTTTGTTATTCTCGATAAGGTGATTCTGTTGTACTCGATCTGCGGACTTTGATATACTCGACCAGGGGGCATTTTTATACTCTATGAGGGGGCTTTGTTATACTCGATCAGGGGATCCTGTTATACTCGATCAGGGGACTTAGTTATACTAGATTAGGGGACTTTGTTATATTCGATCATGCGACTTTATTATACTCGACCAGGGGACTTTGTTATACTCGACCAGGGGGCTTTTTTATACTCGATCAGTGGGTTTTGTTAAACTCGATAAGGGGGCTTTGTTATACACGACCAGGGGACTTTTTTATACTCGATCAGGGGACTTTGTTATACTCGATCAGGGGACTTTTTTATACTCGATCATGGGCTTTGCTATACTCGATCAGGGGGCTTTGTTATACTCGATCAGGGGACTTTGTTATACTCGATAAGGGGCCTTTTTTATACTCGATCATGGGATTTTATTATACTCGACGAAAGGACTTTGTTATACTCGACCAGTGGCCTTTTTTTACTCGATCAGGGGGTTTTGTTAAACTCGATCAGGGGTGTTTGTTTTACTCGATCAGGGGACTTTCTTATACTCGATTACGGGATTTTGTTATACTCGATCAGGGGGTTTTGTTAAACTCGACCAGGGGCCATTGTTATACTCGATAAGGGGCCTTTGTTATACTCGATCATGGGACTTTGTTATACTCGACCAGGGAACTTTGTTATACTCGACCAGGGGGCTTTTATATACTCGATCTGGGAGTTTTCTTAAACTCGATGAGGGGGCTTTGTTATACTCGATCATGGGACTTTGTTATACTCGGCCAGGGGACTTTGTTTTACTCGACCAGGGGACTTTGTTATACTCGATCAGGGGGCTTTGTTATACTCGATCAGCGGAATTTGTTATACTCGATCGGGGGGCTTTGTTATACTCGATCTTGTGACTTTGTTATACGCCGTTAGGGTCCTTTGTTATACTCGATCAGGGGACTTTGTTATACTCGACCAGGGGGCTTTTACATACTCAATCAGGGGGTTTTGATAAACTCGATGAGTGGGCTTTGTTATACTCGATCAGGTTACTTTGTTATACTTGGCCAGGGGACTTTGTTATATTCGACCAGGGGGCTTTTTTATACTCGATGAGGGGGCTTTGTTATACTCGATCAGAGGGCTTTGTTATACTCGATAAGGGACTTTGTTATACTCGACCAGGGGGCTTTTTTTACTCGATGAGGGGCTTTGTTATACTCGATCAGGGGACTTTGTATATACTCGACTACGGACATTGTGATATTCGATCAGGTGCCTTTCTTATACTCGATCAGGGGTCTTTGTTATACTCGATGACGGGACTTCGTTATACTCGATCAGGGGACTTTGTTATACTCGATCAGAGGACTTTGTTATACTCGATCTTGAGACTTTGTTATACTCCATTAGGGTCCTTTGTTATACTCGATCAAGAGACTTTGATATTCACGATCAGGGGACTTTGTTATACTCGATCAGGGGACTTTGTTATACTCGATCAAGGGACTTTGTTATACTCGATCAGGGGACTTTGTTATGCTCGATCTTTTGACTTTGTTATACTCGATCTTGGGACTTTGTTATACTCCATTAGGGTCCTTTGTTATACTCGATTTGGGCACTTAGTTATACTCGATCAGGGGAATTTGTTATAATCGACCAGGGGCCTTTGTTATATTCGAAAAGAGGCTTTTGTTATACTCGATTATGGGACTTTGATATACTCGACCAAAGGACTTTGTTATACTCGACCAGGGGCCTTTGTTATACTCGGCCAGGGGACTTTGTTTTACTCGACCAGGGGACTTTGTTATACTCGATCAGGGGGCTTTGTTATACTCGATCAGCGTAATTTGTTATACTTGATCGGGGGGCTTTGTTATACTCGAACTTGTGACTTTGTTATACGCCATTAGGGTCCTTTGTTATACTCGATCAGGGGACTTTGTTATACTCGACCAGGGGGCTTTTACATACTCAATCAGGGGGTTTTGATAAACTCGATGAGTGGGCTTTGTTATACTCGATCAGGTTACTTTGTTATACTTGGCCAGGGGACTTTGTTATATTCGACCAGGGGGCTTTTTTATACTCGATGAGGGGGCTTTGTTATACTCGATCAGAGGGCTTTGTTATACTCGATAAGGGACTTTGTTATACTCGACCTGGGGGCTTTTTTTACTCGATGAGGGGGCTTTGTTATACTCGATCAGGGGACTTTGTATATACTCGACTACGGACATTGTGATATTCGATCAGGTGCCTTTCTTATACTCGATCAGGGGTCTTTGTTATACTCGATGACGGGACTTTGTTATACTCGATCAGGGGACTTTGTTATACTCGATCAGAGGACTTTGTTATACTCGATCTTGGGACTTTGTTATACTCCATTAGGGTCCTTTGTTATACTCGATCAAGGGACTTTGATATTCTCGATCAGGGGACTTTGTTATACTCGATCGGGGGACTTTGTTATACTCGATCAAGGGACTTTGTTATACTCGATCAGGGGACTTTGTTATGCTCGATCTTTTGACTTTGTTATACTCGATCTTGGAACTTTGTTATACTCCATTAGGGTCCTTTGTTATACTCGATTAGGGGACTTAGTTATACTCGATCAGGGGAATTTGTTATAATCGACCAGGGGCCTTTGTTATATTCGAAAAGAGGCCTTTGTTATACTCGATTATGGGACTTTGATATACTCGACCAAAGGACTTTGTTATACTCGACCAGGGGCCTTTGTTATACTCGGCCAGGGGACTTTGTTTTACTCGACCAGGGGACTTTGTTATACTTGATCACGGGCTTTGTTATACTCGATCAGCGGACTTTGTTATACACGGTCAGGGGACTTTAGCATACACGATCAGGGGACTTTGTTATACTCGATCAGGGGCCTTTGTTATACTCGATAATGGGAATTTGTTATACTCGATCAGGGGACTTTGTTATACTCGATTAGGGGCTTTATTGTACTCGATAAGGGGACTTTGTTAAACTCGATCAGGGGACTTTGTTATTATCGATCAGGGCACTTTGTTATACTCGATCATGGTACTTTTTTATACTCGATCAAGGGACTTTGTTATTCTCGACCAGGGAACTTTGTTATACACGTCAAGGGGACTTTGTTATACTCGATCAGGGTACTTTGTTATACTCGATCAGGGGACTTTGTTATTCTCGATAAGGTGACTTTTTTGTACTCGATCTGCGGACTTTGTTATACTCGACCAGGGGACTTTTTTATACTCGATGAGGGGGTTTGTTATACTCGATCAGGGGACTTTGTTATACTCGATCTGGAGACTTTGTTATACTCGATCTGGGGACTTTGTCTATACTAGACTAGGGACATTGTTATATTCGATCAGGTGCCTTTCTTATACTCGATCAGACTTTGTTATACTCGATCAGAGGACTCTGTTATACTCGATCTTGAGACTTTGTTATACTCCATTAGGGTCCTTTGTTATACTCGATCAGGGACTTAGTTATGCTCGATTAGGGCACTTAGTTATACTCGATTAGGGGACTTTGTTATACTCGATCAGGGGGCTTTGTTATACTCGATCAGCGGAATTTGTTATACTCGATCGGGGGGCTTTGTTATACTCGAACTTGTGACTTTGTTATACGCCATTAGGGTCCTTTGTTATACTCGATCAGGGGACTTTGTTATACTCGACCAGGGGGCTTTTACATACTCAATCAGGGGGTTTTGATAAACTCGATGAGTGGGCTTTGTTATACTCGATCAGGT
>NW_024747694.1:0-22696 GCF_018991925.1 Homarus americanus | reverse complement strand
TTTATGTCCGTTTATTTTGTCCTAATTTAAGTATCAAAGAGTGTTTTCATTTTAAGTATCTTAAGTATCTTTTTTCCCCACTCCTAAGTATCTAAGTATGATTTATTTTCATTTTTAAGTAACTAACCATATTTTTGTTTTCATTATAAAATGTGATTGATATAGACAACAGAAGTAAATATCAGCTGGAGGTCGTAAACGAAGCTGATGTGAAGTATTTTGACTCACTGTTCCCACGAACTAATTGCTTCTCTGGTTTATACCGAAGAAATAAAACCGTCAACGAACCATCCGATTCAAATGTGTCTTAGGCGATACAGGGTGTTTAGGCGTCATTCTGATACCAAGAATGACTTTGTGTACTGTGGTGAAGCTGGGGGTAGGATAGGGTTGGGTTGGGTTGGGATGGGTTAGGATTACGCATGTGTGTGGGTATATTCTGTCGCATTTTATAGGTATCTTGCGTCTTTCTCTTTATTCCTTCTTTATCATGAGTATCTGTGCCTATTAATACACCACCTCGCAGGATAGTGGAAGAGGAATGGATAGTAACGAGATAATATTCTTTTAACATATACCTTAGCTTGATTACAGGTAACACCAGGTAGAAGTTACGTGACTCTTAAGAGTTTTCCTCGACTTGGCTGATTCAACTGTAAGACTTGTTGTATTTATCCTTATTAAAATCCTCCACCTGTAAGACCCTCCACTTGTAAGACCCTCCACCTGTAAGACCCTCCACTTGTAAGACCCTCCACCTGTAAGACCCTCCACTTGTAAGACTCTCCACTTGTAAAACCCTTTAGGGATTTGAAATACCTTCTCGTCTTGGCTCCACTAGTTTACAGTAATGTTGAAGTATATAGTGAAGACTCACAGCTCATGGGTTAGAAAAGCAAAAGATGCTTGTTTTATTTATTTATTTATTCATTTATTTATAGTTTATTTTAGAATCCCCGAAAGTTAGAACAAAATGGCTGACGGGACTCACAAGCGGGCGGTGTTTACAGTATGGACCAAGAATAAAAAATAAATGAAAAATATAATAAATAAATCGTAAATTGGTGCATTGTTTCTCCAGGGGTAATTATAGAAGTACAAATGTTCTCCAGCAGTGGGTAACGATCATAGTCACGTATAGAGCTTCCGACGCAGGTAGATTGATATAGATGCATTACCTGGAGTTAGTGGGTTACAGGGGCCTCTTACACGATAATATTAAAGGTGTTTTTTTCCTTCTGTTTGTGGCACTTGAGGTGTTTAGGTTAGGTTTAATTAAAATGGTTTAGTTATAATAGTTATATTACGATAAGTTAAGTTGAATTTAGAACTATTTATTTGCATATATCGTGTTTTAGAAGGATTTGTTAGCTAATAAATTTAATTTGGATACATTTAGTTTAATTTAGATCATTTGATTTTACAAGGTCGTATTATAATGACTGGGAACCATATAGAAAACTGTTAGAGAAATAAATATTTCTACGGCAGTGAATGAGTAAGTCAATAAGTGGTGTATAGAGTTGCTGACGCAACTTAAACGGTATATACTGTACATTATATGTTATCAGAGCTTTCCTGTTGTACGTAACCGCCTCCGTCAAAGTGTCTTACTGGCTCATGTGAAGATTAGCCTCTAGTTTATTTTACCTCAAGATTAACTACACTGGCACTGCCTGACCTGACCTGATCTGACCTACCCACTCCCAACCCAACTCCAACTCTAATCTAACCAATCTTAACTCCCAGGTGAAGTGTTAGGTTAATCATTAGTTGAAATAAGCTGGGAGGGTTAATCTTTCAGGTAATCTATCTAATTAACAATTTCTTGGTCAGGTGTGAGGCCTCCTTACCTTACTGAGAGCAGGAGGAGGGAGGACTCAAGTAACATCTACAGATCATCGTCAACCGCTGCAGATATTGAATACCTTTTGTTTACCTTCGTGGCTTAAAAACACATCTTAACACCATAAGACTATTCGCCTCAATACAATAATACAGTAATTGATTATTGTATTCTAATAAAATTTACGGTGTATCTTGTGAACCAGATTTATTGTTTGACCTTAGTAAATGAGAAACTGGTTGAGGTGTATTGTGGTAAACATCCTTAAGAGCAGCTCTGTGTGTTCTTACGACCTCAAAGTAACACAAAAGGTAGCCAATATCTACCCTTGATCAGTCACTTTATGTAGATGTCAATTGTGTCATTTTTCTAGACTTAGTGCCCCCTGGAGGAGAAAGTAAATACAATGTTGATTTATTTTGGTCACAACACACGCTAGTAGATTATTTTTCCTATTTAACTAAATAATCAACACTATGAAGCTAACTAATTATATAACTCAAAGATGGTAACCAATATGGCGTCGATATTGTTCACATACTCTATGATAAATAGATGTATTGTCTGTTTAATTTTAGGGAAGAATTTAATTTATAAACTTTTGAGAATCTGGATACAGGAGTTTTGTCTTTGCGTGTGTGTGTGTGTGTGTGTGTGTGGTGATGATGATGACGGATACTTTCCTCTGCAGTGAAAAAAATATCTTGACATTGCAAAGTTTAACTGCAAGCCAAAGGAACGTTTGTAATGTGATTTATGTGAAATTGTAACTTGAAATTCTTTGTGAAAAAATATTTCCCTATAAAGTTTGGCAGTAAATGAAGTATTACATCAATGTGTAACTTGTAGTTCCTTGTGGAGTAATTACCTATGTGGACGATACAGCTACTCGAGGGTGTAAGACCTAGAGTAGAAAGTCTTAAGACCTTACCTGAGGTTGAAAGACTCTTATAGTGGAACGTCTTAGGTATTGAAACTTTAATTACAGTAAATAAAATATAATCTACCTAAATATTCCTTCACCTGGCGACAACTAATGATACAGGTGGTGTAATAGCTCTTTAAAATTCCTCCGTTTGATATAATAATGACCACACATGAACTTATAATGTGCAATATCTTGATAACACATTAGCTGCAACATTACACATAATCCAGTGTATGTGTAGTGAGGGACATCAACCTAAATGAGTTACAGAATGTGGAGTTGAGGCAAAAAAATGTTGGGACATGTTTGAGATCATCAGTTGAGCCAAACGTTTATACTCAATATTGTTTTAATGGTATTTTAGAGCGACCGAAAAATTTAAACAAAATGGCCGGCTAGGCTCGGGGGATCCACGAGTCCTCTTATAAAGGATCGACAATAAATGAAAACAAATCAGATTAATTTAAACACATTTCCAAGAGTATTAGATCCTGTAAAGAGAGAAAATTAATACTTGATATTTGTAGAAGCTTTTTTTTCGTCCGTTTTCGTCTTGGTTAAAACAATTGTGGTGGTGTTACCTGTTCCAAACGGTAGACATCAAGGAAATGGATCAAGACCTTAATACTCAAAGGTACACATGATGATTTGTTCCCAAGTCCGAGGATTTACTTCACAAAACAGATTAACTTTAGGACACAATGATGGCGAACAAAATAACATCAACATTGCGTACAGTACATATCTTGCTTTGACTCTTAACTCTTGTAATTTTTCGTAATGTTAGTGAATGAATTTGAGATTCTGGGCATATTTTCTTGTTTTTCTTTCTAATCAAGTGTAAAGGAAGATGTACTGTTCATTGATGGATTTGGTGATGTCTTAATAGTGTATTAGTATGTTAATATTACACAGGTTTGGTATAGTGGTGACGGTAATGTAGTGTAGTAAGATTTTAACACATGGAGGTGAATTTGTCTTTTATGTTGAGGATTTGTTAAAGGGAAGATCTGATGGACGGGATAATTGTCTGGTTGTGATGGACACGGCTCACCTAACCTAACCCAATCTAACCTAACCCAACCCAACCTAACCCAATCTAACCTAACCCAACCCAACCTAACCCAACCTAACCCAACCCAACCTAACCTAACCCCTATATATGTGTGTGAGATAAGGTTCTGATTCAAGAACAAGATGCACAAGTTCGAATCCAAATTGAGCTGTAGGGTTTGTTGACTAATTCGGGGCTTCATATTCATAAAACTCTCAAATAGGATACGACTAAACCCGAAGTCCCATCTTCCGTCGGTCGGTCGTCGGTGTCAGGTCAAAGGTCAGTTTGTAGTTCACCTCCTGTGATATGTGTCATTTATCGAAACGAAACATGAGGTTAACGTGAAAACAAAACCTCGAAGCAACATGTATAAACAGGGAAGAGTTTTCATCGGATTTTACGTCATGAAATTTTCCATCTAGAGAGAGAGAGAAAGAGAGAGAGAGAGAGAGAGAGAGAGAGAGAGAGAGAGAGAGAGAGAGAGAGAGAGAGAGAGAGAGAGAGAGAGAGAGAGAGAGAGAGATTGATTGATTGATTCCGAAGCTGAAATTAACACTAAAATTTTATACTGTAATTGAGATAAATGCAGGTAAGGTTGACGTATGGAATTATTGAAGGACGATCACAGAAATGTTTTACCTGTTTCCTGTGATGTAAGTCCAAAATGGTGTTAATTGTCATGGGTTTATACGTCCAAAATGTTCTTCATATCGTAGGGTTTTACATCCAAATATGCCATCCAAGTCCATATGTCCATTCATCCAGTTAGCTGTTTATCCATCCACCGATTCACCCACCTACCCATCTCTCATCCGATTCAGTCACACATCTACCCATTTATCCTCCCATTCAGTCTCCCATCCATCCATTCAGTCTCCCATCCATCCATCCATCCATCCATCCATCCATCCATCCATACATCACACGAGGAATAGAATGACCCACTTATAATTTTTCTCTTTCCTGCTGCACTAAGGATCAACCACCCAGAGTGGTATGGCTACCCTGAGTAAGTACACTCTGTATTCCTCCTTTACTCTATTGTGGTGTAGGTGGTGGGTAGTGTGTGTTTGTGGGTGTAGAGCGTGGATAGTAGGTTTGTTTGTGGGTGTAGGGCGTGGATAGTAGGTTTGTTTGTGGGTGTAGGGCGTGGATAGTAGGTTTGTTTGTGGGTGTAGGGCGTGGATAGTAGGTTTGTTTGTGGGTGTAGATACATACATAGTTAAGAGGAATAAATCAAAATGGGAAGAAGATTAAGATAAATAAACTGATGATTATTGGTACAGGTGAGTTAATAAAATAGATATAAATAGATAAATACAGTAGATAGATAGATAGATGTATGATTTTGTATACCGCAAGAGTAACTAAATATTCCTGTAACTGTAATTTCTTTCAGTTACAAAATACACAGGATTATAAATATGAGTATGCACATCAGGTGTTACAGTAAGTGGTAATATTTTGTAATACTCTTAAGTGATGAGGTAACAGAGGAAATAGACGGATACTAACGGAGAGTTTTTGTAGAATTAGACAGACATTCAGACAGTAAAACTTCTTCCGACAATACAAATTTTGACGGAGGAATTTATACACGAGAGTGTATGGATAATTATGATGAGATGAATTATGACATCTACGTCTGATAATCCGTTGTTTAGAATGGATTATTATTATTTTTGTTGAGTTATTTAACAGTTTGAGAACAGGATTAATATGGTACTATGTCCTATTATCACACAAGGTCATAATTGAAGTAAAATACCCAATTATACTGTATTATCTTAGACAATATTCCCTGGACATGCTGGATAATATACCATCTACTTAAGGAGGTGATGTAGGTAAGGTAGATTGATATTTTAACATTAATTTACTCAGTTTTTTCTTAGTATCGGAGTTTTTTTTTTTTTAGTTTTTTATTCTGACAATTTATAATGCAAGCAGCTTTCACATGTTGTCAACCGCCCTCAAGTGTACAAGGAGTTTGGACTGTAACTGTACCGTCAATAAGTGGCTGTAACTGTACCGTCAATAAGTGGCTGTAACTGTACCGTCAATAAATGGCTGTAACTGCACCGTCAATAAGTGGCTGTAACTGTACCGTCAATAAGTGGCTGTAACTGCACCGTCAATAAGTGGCTGTAACTGTACCGTCAATAAGTGGCTGTAACTGCACCGTCAATAAGTGGCTGTAACTGTACCGTCAATAAGTGGCTCTGTATTCTGAACACGGGGATCTCTACAGTGTAACCTACGAGCATAACTGTGGTGAAAGAACTGCTTCCCCGCATTATGTTGAGGAAGATTCGTATACAAACTTTTTGCCGTGACTTCGTAATAAAAAAAATCTTAGGGAAAATATATTGAATTTATTTTTAATGTTTATTTATTTATTGTTGTCGTTGGTGTGTTTTTTTTTTTATCGGGATGTGTGTTATGATGTTTGACTTAATTATATTCACGAAAATGGAGTCAAGACAAATGTTGGACACGTTGATGTGAAGTAACACAGTAAATGATGTTGTTTGTGTTGCTGTGTTATATATTTATTGTGTTTCTTATTCTTTTCTGTTTATTTTGTTTTATTTAGTTTTATTGTAGTAATTGTTATTCTTACTTATTTTCATTTTACTGTTTATTCGTTTTCTTATTTTCATTTTATTGTTCAATAATTTTCCATTCATTCTTATTTATTTATCTCGTTTGTGTATTTTATTTATTTGCTATTCTCTTAGGTATTTCACATTTACATTAATTAATCTTCAAATCATTGGTTGCTATTTTAATCATACTAGTTTAATGTTCACCTCAGCGGTCAACTGGCTTATGTCTAAACAATGTCTACCACTGTTTTAGCCAGACTTAGTTATGAGACTTGTAATTCAGTATCCATTACGTACCGTTTATCAGTGTAATTTGTGGTAATGGACTGCCCAATGTAATTATATATATCGTCTTACTGAAAAAAATGCGGTGTAACCAAGATTAAGTTTTATAGAGTTTGTATTTAAGGATTACTCTCCTATACTTCTCTTAGATTCTGAATATATTTTTGTTTCATTATTTCAGTGCATTGTAATGTGTAGTTAGTTACACTATAGATATATAATAATTGCTTTAAGTTTGGTTGGGAGTGTGGAAGGTGTTGTGTGTGATGTACAGGTGTGTACAGGTGGTGGTTACACCTGATTTCGAGGCGGGTGTGAATAGGTGCCGGATACACCTATGGTTACAACACAGGCGTATCCGGCAGCAGTAGTAACAAAGGGGCTATATGGGCTCCGGCGGCCATGTCGTGACACCGGCCGGCAGAATCCCCCGGTGAAAAAGGGAAACAAGATGGCCGTCCCCCATTCTATATGTAAACAACTCGACCTGAAATGTTGTTTATTGGACATTTTTCTCATTAGGGAGTCGAACCCTGGTTTTGAGTTGGTGTTCAGCTACCGTGGCTGACGGCCATCACCTGTGATTCAACTGGTAGAATTAAGTGTAATAATAATAATATTAATAATAATAATAATAATTAACGGTTTATTGAAAGAGCTTGGCAGCCAGAAGGCTGAAAATGTACAGTTACATATTTGGGGAATGGGTTTCGAATTACAAATAATATACAAGTAACATAAGTGATACAAATAAGATATATAATAACTAGATGGGGAAAAGCTCAAACTACAGTGCATTTCAACATAGTGCCAGTGCAAGAAGTAGTATTTACTGGGAGTGAATACACTGGTTTATTACAAGTTATTGATAATTTTTACAATGGTTGGGACTGGGCTGTTCTCATAGCGATCAGTTCGTGCACCTATGGGCTGGATGCGGTTGTGGTGTCAAACAGCAATTCTCGGGCTAGGGATCTTAGGTGGTAGTAGGAGCCGGTGTCGAGGATGGTGTAGAAGCTTCTTACCAAATTTGCAGATGAGGTCGTGGTGATGGTCAGTGAGAGTCGAAAGGGTCAGTGTGTTGAGCGCTTCTTGATATGTGGAGTAGGAAGGGGAGAGAATAATCTTGCATGCCCTCTTTTGCACTTTTACTAGGTGGGCATCTTATCAAATGAACCCCTGTCCTAATGGGCCCTAGTCCTAATGGGGCCCAGTCCTATTGGGTCCCAGTTTTAATGGGCCCCAATTCTAATGGGTCACATTTCCAATGGTTCTCAGTCCTAATGAGCCTCAGTCCAAAGATACCACAGGCCTAATGGTTCCAGTCTTAATAGGCCTCAGTCTTAATGAGTCCCAATCCTGACGGCTCTCAATACTAATGGGCCTCAGTCCTAATAGTTTAAGGTTGGGACCCATTAAGGCTGGCTTCTATTTACCTTACAAGCACTGTGTTCTACCGTGTCATCCCGTGTGTGTGTGATTTCCCGTGTCAGGTGGTATAATACGCAGGTGAGTGGCTGCCAGGTAGGGTGGGTGAGGGTGGGCACCTTGATGCAGGGGAAGGTGAGTTCCTGATGCTGATTCACACCAGTGTCATGATGAGGTAATCTTATCACCTTATTAGTGTACGATGAGTGGGTGGGCGTGGTGTGGAGGGGTGGGGGCGCGTAAGGGGTGGACAGCAAGGGGCGTGGTGTATGGTGGGGGGAGGGTAAGGGGCGTGTAGGGGTAGCTAAGTGGGCGTGTTGAGTTGGGCAAGAAGGAGGCGTGGTGGGTGTAGGGGCGTGTATAGTAGGCGGGAAGTGGCGTGGCACTGTGATGGTATAATAGGCCCCTGTCTCATCAACAGAACGTATATAAATGGGTCAATACATCTGATATTATATTCAGATTCACCACCCTGTAACTTTCCACTGTCTATGAGTAAGACATGAGATGGACACGTGAGCGGGCAACTCACCCAAGAGGGCGAGACCCATAGCTCATCATTTCTGTAAGCACGCACTGCGATGAGCCCCTAAGCTTCAGTAGCTCACCTCAACTCATATCGTAAGGACGCGACCTAACGTTTATCATACATAAACGCCATCCCTTTCTCATCCACTCCTAGACAGTGAGACTTACGGTTGATATACACTCAGGAATTATATATACAACCTTTTATAATAAAACAAAGGAACTACCGTTTGGGTTTCGTTACTTAAAACCCAAATATAAATATGTGTGAACGGACTGGTTAATTGGACAAGCAGGCGATTCATATAGGTGGCAGCGGTGTGTACGGATTCTTCAAACTGGTAGTCGTATCATCCGTCTGTGTTTTGTGAAAAACAAGAAACCACACAGCAGTGACGCGTTACATAATCCGAGTGTTTAAAACTATATCCCGTATTGAGACGATATGTAGTGAGCGCTCCTTATCTCTGTCACAAACAAATACGTGCAGAATTCGTAATATACAAATATTACAGCCTCTTGGTACATATCCAAATTGAGCCGGTTGAGATAGACTCCACTCAGCATTCCCTAGACATTACAGTGTTGCAGTGTTGAAAAACAGTTTCGTTAGCCTGGAATTCAATTGGTATTTCACTAGCAGCTGAGCAGTATTGTTGTGTCGTCAGCGCGAATTACGAATTCCGGTGGTTGGTTGATTGGTTGTACGGAGAGAAGAGAGCAGTAGCTCTGAGAGTGGGAGAAGGGTATAGTAAAAGGTAAAGTTCAGAAGTGGGAAGTAGAGGAGAAGGTTAACAGCAGGTGGGCTATCCACCTTGCGGAGACGGGTTTTTTTGTCTTCCGTAACTGTGCTGCCTTAGTGGTTCATGGGGTTAGGGAAGGCCGGTCTCAGCCAAGCTAAGCTAAGTTATTCTGAGTTGTCCTTGGGGCTTATTATCTTAGGGTGGGGGGATCCTCCAGGTCCTTGTGGCACTGGAGGGATGATCCCCATCTTTTTTTTTTTTTTTTTTGTGAACTATTTAGGTCTTTGTTTATTTGTGGGGTCCCTCCAGGTCCTTGTGTGACTGGAGAGTTGTGCCCATCTTTTGGTTCTTATTTGTTGTTATTTTTATTGTTGTTTTGTTGTTATTGTGTATATAGAGGCTCTGGTTCTTCATTATCATTTTTCTAATGTTTTTCCCTTGGCAACATATGGTATTTGTTGATTGTTGATAATAATAGGGTAGGGGTTCGTTTTTGCGATGTGAATTATTTGGAGTTTTTGGACATTGGTTTTTATCTTCGATTTTCGTTCGTAGTTGTTTATTATCTCTATTTCTCTGCATGTTCTAATGGCCATCATTTGTTTGGATTTTCCCGGGTACCTGATTATCTGTGTTATATCATCTGCGTATGCTATATATTCTGATTGCCGTGGTTGCGGCATATCTGCCGTATATACAGTGTATAACGTTGGTGATATATTGTTGCCTTGGGGAACTCCGCTATAAAGGTTGAAAGTTTGTCCTAGATGGTTGTCAATGATTAATTTAGCCTTTCTGTTATCTAAGAAATTACATAGTAGTGCTGTGATGTTGGTAGGCATGTCCAATTTGATTATTTTATACTTCAGTCCTTCATGCCAGACTTTATCAGATGCTTTTGAAACATCTCTTAGAATTATATTACATTGTTCTTTGTTACTTGCAGCATTTGCGATTGATTCGTATATTAATGCTATTGCTGTATTGGTTCCTCGGTTTTTTCGAAAGCCGTGCTGTCTCGGGTTATATTTGTTTTCTTGGTCTAGAAAATTTCTGAGTCTGTGGTTAATTATTTTTTCCAATATTTTACCGGGTGTTTCCAGTAATGAGATAGGTCTGTAGTTTTCTGCTTGAGTATGGTTCTTTCCTGCTTTCGGGATGAGTCTGATTTTGGCTAATCTAAATTTGGTAGGGAAAAAGCCAGTTGCAAGTGAGGCATTGTATATATTTTTGAGCTGTTCGATCATAGTCTGAGGAATGTTTTGTAATACGATTTTATTAATTTGGCTTATGCCAGGTGCTTTATTCTTGAAACTTGCTATTGTTTTTACAATATCATTTTGAGTTAGAGGAGCAATTATTGGGTTGTTGATGTTCAAAGAATTGAGGTTAATTTTTACGGTGGGTTTCCATTTCTCTGTGTTCTGGTTCAAATATGTTCTAGTTGCCTGTTCTGTTTCTTGGCAGAAGCTTCTATTATCTTCGTCGTTGATTGTGAATATGTTTTTCCAGAATTCTCTAAATATTGGTTCTTTTTCGTGTGGTTCTGTTGCTTTTCTACCGTTTTTGTCCTTTATATAACTCGTTTCTTCCGAATTAGTTCCCATTAGGTTTTTAATTTTTTTCCAGAATGCTTTTGGGTTTCTGTGATCTGCTTGTGTGTCCTGAATCAGCTTGTTCCATGTTTCATTGTGTTTGTTCCTACTTATTTCTTTCAGTTCTTCTTTTATATTCCTGTATAATATTCTGATGTCATTGTTCCACCCGTGTGTTTTGGTGTATTCATATAGATTGGTGAATCTAGTTTGGATCATTTTCTCTTCATGTGTTAATTGTGCATGTGGTAATGTACGGTATGTTGTTTTTGGGATATTGTTTTGCATTGCTGTTGTTACTTCATTGTACCATTTGTCCAGCGATTTGTCAATCTCAGTTGTGTCTTTATTGTGTAGGAGTGTTGGTTCGTTTTTGCTGAGATCCAATTTAAATTTTTCCCAATTTGCTCTATTAAGTGAAAATCTTGGGATTGATGGAATTTGTATCGGGGATGTGGATAAAGTTGCTATTATGGGTAAATGATCACTGGTTGTTGTAGGTCCAGCTTTTAGATGTACATTTAGATGGTGATGCCTATTGGTTAAAACAATGTCAGGTTTCCCAGTGTTACCGGCTGATACGTAAGTTGCGAAGTCGGGCCCAAGGTGAGTTATTGTCCAGTGTTCGATGAGAGCATGTAGAATTTTTCCTCCTGGGTTTCTGATATTGTTTCCTAAGGTTGTGTGTTTTGCATTGAGGTCTCCTATAAAGTATGCTGGATTGTTTTGCCTCATTAGTTTTAAAATATCCCCTGTAGGGAATATTGGCCTTCTGAATGTTAAATAAGACGTTCCGATTAATATTGGGCCTCTGGTTGTGTTTACTTCGGCTGCAAGAAAGTTGCTATGAAAGTTGTCTATGATTTTGTATTGTATGTTGCGTTTTATAGCTATTGCTATGCCGTCGTGTGGTTCATCGTGTATGTTCATTTGATGTACATGATAGTTAAAGATCTTGATTTTGTCACCTTTTTTCCGGCCATGTGCGTTGATAAGAATGATGTCTGGGTCTATTGTGCTATATATGTTGGTGAGTTCTGATTTCCTCGTCAGATTCCAGGCAAGGACGTTGTGCTGAATTATCTTTAATAATTTATTTTGTGTAATCGTGGATCCCGAGAACTTGGTGTAGGGTGTTTGCTGGCTCGTGTATCTCCTGGTGAGTGTCTACTCCTTTCCTCCTTCAATCCCGTTCTGATTTTCTTAAATTTGGTTACATCCACTCTTTCGATTCTATTATATTTGGTGTTTAAAAGTCCTGCAGTTATCAATTGGTCTATATAGGTTTCTTCTACCCTATCGTCTTCGTAGGTGAATTTTACAGTGCCTTCCTTGATTTCCTGCAGAAGTCTGTCATTTGTTATTGTAGGTGGTGTGTTGACTGAGTAGAAGCGGATGCCGATCTCATTGCCTAGGTCTGCTGGCTGCACATCGCTTGGTGAAGATGGGGGGCACGATGGCCAGAGTGGAATTCTTTTCTTAATTTCGCTTTGGTTGGATCAGCTTTTGCAGATTGTGGTTTCTCTGTTTGCTGAGTTGTGGAGTCTGATGATTTGCGGTGTGGTGTGACTTCTTGGGTGATAGGGTCTATTTCCATGACGGTTTCTTCTGTGCCTAGTTTGGTTTTGTGCTCCTGTGGTTTCGTTACTCCCAGGCTACTCTCGGTGACGATTTTAAGTATTTCTGTTGAGGGGGCGTCGTCTGGAAATTTTACCTCTGGCAGATTGTTTGCCACAAACATTTCTCTAATCGTTTTTCCGAATGTTCCTGGTTTTGCAATGTTATTAATGTGTGCATGTATGATACTAGTTAGGATCGTGAAAGGTAATCCTTCACTCAGATTGAGGTATGTCGGCTGCATGAGGGGATTTTCTTTAGTTTTCTTCAGGACTTTGGAAGTGGTATCTTGTAGCTTTGCAATTGCTGCGTATGTCTTGTTGGGGTCTGTTTCAATCTTCTCATTTGTTCTTTCTTTTTCTCTCAGGTTTCTAATTATTTATTTTCTTATGGGACAACGCGCTGCTAGTGTTCGGTGGTCCCCATTACAGTTCAGGCATTTTGGGTTATCTTTGTTGCTACATTCTCTGAATGTGTGGCCCTCTGTTGCACATTCGGAGCAGAACTTCTTATCTTTTAGTGGACAATTTACGGCTAGATGATTACATTTGTAACAGTTCCAACAGGGTGTTATTGGAAAAAATTCCTCCTGCTCAATTTGATGTTTTGTCAGATGGTAGTGGGAAATATAGAGGCCATTCTCTAGGGCTTTTTGTGCCATGGAGATCTCTCCAAACCTGACCTTCATCATGGTAGGAGCACCAGGCATTAGCACAACCTCCTCAACTCTGGCCCATGTGTTCTTCCCTTCTATGTTATTGGCAATATCACTTGGTATTTGTTTCAATATGTTTTTATCTACCCTTTTAATTACTATGGATTTTTTGGCTCGTAATTGTGGTGGTATTACTATTTCGAATCCTTGTTCTTTTAATTTCTTTGTTGATTCGTCTGAGAGCATGTTGTCTACATCTTTTTCTTCAAGGCACAGGGCTATGTAGGAGTCCTTTGTTTCTATTAATGCGGCGAATTTGATGTTTAACTGGGCACACAGTAGTATACCCAGTTCCTCCTTACGTTTTTCCGATACGCCCCCCAAGAGGGAGCGTACCCGTATCCTGTTTCCCGTTGTCCTAGTCATTCCATTTGGTCGTTCTCCGTGGCATCAGTCTTATTATGGTTTTTACAGTCACCCTACCTATTCCAGGCGAGCAACCTAAACACAGGAATTACAACACCCCCCACCGCCACTTGATGGTGGATTGGTCGTAGGGTGGTTCCTGTGTCACTCACCCAGTAACCCCGTTAGGGGAACCTATATCCCTATTGTTGAAATTGCTCACTTATAGGCGTGAACTTGAAGTGTACCTATTCGGGGGAGGGGTGGAGGATTAAGGATTGCGACCCCCTTCCCAGGTGGACCCTCACGATCACGGTTTCCCAGGAAGGCTCGGCGGAGGGGTGGGTTCTGCTCCTACCCCCTTTCGTGTTCACAAACCCCTACAGTGGAGGTGAACAGTTACAGGGGGGACCCAAGGACGAATACACCTCTAGGGTGCAGGTCCCCAGGCCAGAGCGAAAAAAGAAGGAAGATCAAGGTAAAACAGCCAGAGGTGCAAGTGACACCAGTGGGATCGCGGCCCAAATCCGCTACAGAAAGCCGTTACAGATCACCCGTTCAGGGCCGCCTCTGATCAGGAGTCACCCCTGATCAGTAGAGAGGCACAGAAAGGGCGTTGTCTGTAACGAGCTTACCGGTTGTGTGAAGTGATGGTAGTGAGGTGGTCGATTTCGTTCGGGTCGTCAACGGTTGAAAGACAGGCTGGCAGGCTTTAGCAGTGAAGGGTCAGGAGAGGTCCGTTCACGGCGAAGGCTGGCTGGCATCATACAGATTTCCATATATACGTGGACTGTGAAGACTTGGCATACGGCAGTTTCGCCAGCGAACCAGCAACCACCAGTGTGATAACCAATCATCGTTTTCTGATCGCCGGAGGAGGAATTCACCTAAATCAAGTGGACTCGTCTCTCACCAAAGCAGAAGCGTCTCTCGTTGCCAAGGAAACCAGCAGCAGCGCACGCAACCTAGGAAGAGGCCCCGCCCACACTCCACCCACCACTCCACTCAGAACTTTTGAAGGATCACATTTTCTATACAGACGTACTACTCTGTATAAATAGGTATTTAAATTACATAGTTCTACACACATGAACACGTTCGAGAGATATCTTCACACAGATAGGTTCGTCGGATAGGATTATTTCAATGATAAAGTGTCGAATGTAAGATTAATGTATTGAAATCCTATAATTTACAGTAGTTTGTAAGTGTCTGTCTACTTATTGAAATGTTTAATAATTAACTACAATTCATATTCATTTGTCTTGTAAATGAGAGGCAAGTGATCTACTTACTGTTAAGTATTCATTGACTCAAGGGGGCTAATAGATAATTTCTAAGTTTCCCATGTCTAATGTAGATGAAATCGAACGCCTAGCGCAACTGTTTGCTGATAACCAACTCATCAATGATCAAGCCCAGACTGACTTAGATTTTGAGTATGGAACACAGTTAAATGAGTCGGTAGGAAGTAGTGAGAAAGTTATAGACGAATCATTTGACGACTTAAACCGTCGTACCCTACGGTCTGGTAATCACTATAGTACCTCACCTAAGTATAATAAAGCAGTTACCCCTGTTTCAGGTGATAGCGTGTCTGTTGCTAAATCGGTAACAACATTATTAACCCAGCCTTCTGTTAAGAGTAAGAATACTAACTTGCTTAATACTAACACTAAAATGGCATCTTCTAACCCTCACACCAGTACTACTACCACACCTAAAGCTGATAATGTTATTAATATCATGCAGCGCGGCGATTATGTTCGAAATTTCACGGGACAAGACGATTATAGGGTCGCACATTTTATTCGTGCATGTGAAGATAGCATGCGCAATAGTCACATAACGACTGACGAAGAAAAGAAAGCATATGTACGTTCATAAGAACATAAGAACATAAGAAAGTGGGATACTGCAGGAGGCCGACTGGCCCATACAGGGCAGATCCCATTCACACCCATCCCAGCACTTCCATGTGCCTATCCAACTTCGTCTTGAAGCTCCCTAGCGTCCCCGATCCCACTATAGCACTCGGTAGCCTATTCCACATATCTACACGTTTAAATGCGTTTGGTTTTCAAAGCCCTGACTATAAAAAGTTCAAGCGAACGCTAATTGGGACTTTTGGGGGTAGGTCACAGCCTCACTCCCAGACTCCTTATGCGACACACTTAGCTCCGATAGCTCCTCCCCGCCTGACATATAAACAGAAAACATCGTTACGGTGCGCACATTGTAATAAACGTGGCCACGTAATGGAAGATTGTTTTCAGCTCCGAGGTAATAGTGCTAATTTTAAGGCCACCCCCGGTGCAAAGCCATTCTCAAGGTCAAACAGAGAGGTAGCCAAAGCAGCACCTCCTCCTCCTACCCAGAAAGCGCGCAAATGGTGCGCTCTTCACAATTCGACATCTCATAGTTCACATGAGTGCGATATACTAATAAAGGCTAGGGGAGTGGACCTAAGTGAAACGGAGGTGTCGTATAGGCGCAAGCAGAAACGTCCCCAGGCCAAGTCATCGGGGGAAGATCAGCGCACACCACAGCATGGAGAGGGATAGATAGGGTAATTCCCACCCCTCCTCACAGCACTTCTATAGCGGCCTCATTAATAGCGGCGCTTAGAAAAGTGGAAGTGTTGTCAGTGCCGGTGAGAGTGGATAATACCAGATTGGCTCTTGATATAGACACAGGTGCTTGTGCTAATGTATTGGCCTTGACATCATATCACGAGTTACAACGTAAATTCCCTCACCGCAAATTCAAATGGAGGCCTAGTAACGCTGAGCTCGAAGGAGTTTCAGGTACTCAGCTGAGCATCAAAGGAATGGTGGCGTTACCACTCAGATTCTCAAGACGTGGTACGCCCTTCTACGTGGACTTTTATATAGTTCAGCAGTTCAATTTGCCAGCTGACGGGTTACTTGGTCTACCAACTCTTCGAAAGAACATGATAGATGTTCATCCACGTAATAATAGTGTTACATTTAAAGGTGTTTCCTACACAGCAATGAGTCATTCTGAACCTTTGCTCACCGCTAGGACGAAAGTGTTGTCTACCAATCCTATTAAGAGGAAGGCGGATCATGCGTCAGAGATATCTCTCGACCTCAACCACACACCTTCCCAGCGTGATTACAGCAGCAAGAGCTGGAAGATAGTACCTGCAATTTTGAAGAGTACTCTCCATTACCAGAATGAGGAATTCACCAACGCAACAATCCTGTGAGCTGAAGTGAACATTAGTTTCTGCAAATGATTCGTTCACTGCCCAGGGTGTGACAGGACGTGACTGCAGTTGTTGAGACTACTCATAAATCAACATCCTGTCAACAAAATTCTTTCGTATGGCGTGAACAACCCCCAGTTACCAGCACCCAGCACCCACCCTAGTGATGATGACACATCCAGTCTGAGAGATGGTCTCTGCATTCTGAGGTATGGTGTTGTGGATGACGTTGTGTGACCATTAGCGGCGGTTTGCTGTACTCAGGATTTTTTGTGAACATTGACCCAGTCACCGGACCTTGGAATCAGCTGTGTCTGCTGTGAGACACACACACACAAGTCTACGGGATTGCGGCAGCAATTTCACAATATCACGAATCTTAAATAAAGGATGTTATTTGTGTGATTTTCTAGATATCACAACAATGTCGAAGTGCAACCAAATAAATTCCTAATTCGAGGTATTGTTGCGAATTGCCAACAGACTCGACTGGCCAGGATAGATCAAATAGCGCCACATGTTAAGGTGATCGATCATCCACAGGGCAAGACACGCCTGTTAGAGCTGCTTGCCGACTACAGAAATAGTAGCCTTGCCAGGGGAAACGCTAGGTCAGACAGATTTAACATCCCATCATATAGCGTTAAAGGAAGGAACCAACCCTATTTACGTACCAGCTTATAGACTACCTCATAGCCAGCGCGCTGTAGTGCAAGATATGGTACAGGGTATGTTAGATGAGAATGTCATTAGACACTCAAAATCCTCCTTTAATAGCCCATTATTCCTCGTCCCGAAAAAGGATGGTGGATGGCGCCCTGTCATAGATTTCAGGCGCGTAAATGATCAAACAATCCCTGATAGGTACTCAATGCCTATCTTGAGTGACATATTGCAATCCTTAGGCAAGGATAATGCGGTATTTAGCAACTTAGATTTGCTTAGTGGGTATTGGCAAATACCACTCGATGAAAAATCACGAGAAATCACGGCATTTAGCAAGCCTCTAGGCCACTTTGAGTTTCTACGAATGCCATTTGGTCTCAAAAATGCCCCACTAACATTTCAAAGAAGGATCAACACCCTGTTTGCCGGACTAATTGGTAACACAGTCTGCGCTTATTTGGATGATCTAATAGTAGTCAGTAAGGACGTCGATTCCCATCTGATAAAACTGCGTGAAGTTTTGGCCAAACTTTCCACAGCAGGACTCAAAATAAAACTCTCAAAGTGCGAGTTTTTAAAATCCAGAATCCATTTCCTTGGTCATGTAGTTGACGGTGAGGGCATACACACAGTTAATGATAAAGTCAAAGCTGTATCTCAGTTCCCGCGTCCTACCTCAAATGATCATGTGCGTAGCCTTCTCGGATTATCTGGTTATTATCGTTCCTTTATCAAGGACTATGCAACATTAGCATCGCCCCGAACGAGGTTGCTCAAAAAAGATGCAGTGTTTATATAGGATGCTGAACACGAGGAAAGTTTTACGGCATTGAAGACAGCGCTAACCAATGCCCCGGTTCTAGCATTCCCAGACTACACTCAACCTTTCACTCTCTGTACTGACGCTCCCGGAATTGGAGTCGGAGCAGTGCTCATGCAAGAGGACACGCGTGGGAAGTTTAGAGTGATAGCATTTGCAAGTCGCAAACTAATCGATGCTGAAACACGTTATTCGGTGACGCATTTAGAAACGTTAGCCGTTGTGTGGGCACTTAAGAAGTTCAAAGACATTATCTTTGGCTACAAGATAACTGTTTTTACTGATCATGCGGCAGTCACCGAACTGTTCCATGGCAGAAACTTATCAGGCAGATTAGCACGCTGGTATCTGACAATTCAAGAGTTTGACCCCGAATTTAGGTATTTACCTGGGAGGGCGAATGTTGTCGCCGACGCTCTGTCAAGAAATATAGCACCAGTAATGCCTGTATCAGCATTCACTCTTTCGCAGCTGGAAGATGAGCAACGACGCGACCCATATTGGCCAGCTGTTATTTTTGCTCTCGAATCGGGCGAGGATGTTAAACTCCCCAAGTTATTTCTTCCCTTAAGTCAGTTTGAATTACGACATAACATACTCAATAGGACGAGAAAATCTCCTGAGGGTAATGTGTCTCAAATAGTCGTACCTGACACGTTGCGCAAAGCAGTAATGACATTGTTCCACGATGTCCCACAAGCAGGTCACCAAGGTCGTGATAAATGCTTAGCGGATTTACGAAAGAAGTATTTCTGGAACACTATGAAGAAAGACATAGAATTACACATAGCTAATTGTTTGGCATGTGCTCAACATAAAAGATCAACAGGGTCACCTGCCCCGATTCTACAATATCCTACACCAGACCGTCCGTTTGACACAGTCGCTGTTGATGTGTTACAACTCCCAATGAGTCATCAGGGATCAGGATGCGTCTTAGTGTGTGTGGATCATTTTTCCAGGTTCGTGGTCTTGGTCCCACTAAAAAGCAAAACGGCTGAAGCAGTAGCCTATGCATTAGTGATGAATCTCATATGTCCATATACTACGCCTAAAGTTCTACTCTCTGACAATGGAACAGAGTTCAAGAATGAGCTAATAGAGCATATATGTGCACAATATGGAATTAAACAAACTTTTGTGACAGCTTATCATCCACAGGCTAATGGCCTTGTTGAAAGAACCAATCGTAAAATCCTAGAAATACTGCGTCCAATTGTTAGTGGTTTTCAATACTCATGGGAGGATTGGTTACCTCAGGTTGCAGCGTCGATAAATGGGTCAGTTAATAGCTCTAAGGGCAAAACACCCTGCTATATTGTCTATGGTACAGATAAACGTCTGCCTTACGACATTCTTACAGAGGCGCCATACCCGGTATATAATACGGATGATTTTGTGGCAAAACAAATTCATGTCTTTACAGAAATTCATAACCAAGTACGATCACAGCTAGCGGCGTCACGCGCCGAAATGATCATCAAACAGCATAAACATGCAAAACCTATCTCACTGAACGTTGGGGACGCTGTTATGTTACAGGTACCTGAAAGGAACTCCAAACTTTCGGCGAAATTTTCTGGTCCATTCCGCATAATCTCAAAAGAAGCAGGCAACAAATTCAAAATATGGAAGCCTAATGCACAGATCGCAGATGTCGTGCACGCGGATCGTCTGAAGAAGACCCAGATAAATGTCTTACCTCAAGTTGATGATAATGTGATTGATACATCCTTACAGACTGTTCAGAAGCAAAATGTCCCAAATGACTATTGTATGAAACTACGTTCTGCGAGTAGAAGTTAACTCGTACTTTCGCGTCAGATGGAAAACGTCGACGGCCAACTACAATCAGCATTGGACATTCTTCATGGTCTCAGCACAGCTTCGATGAATTCGACAATAGTTTCATGAACGTTGTCGTTCAAGCTGTATCTCAACAGAATCGTGTTATTTCTCAAACCTTTCACGCGATTACTGCTCTAGAATCAAAGGTTAATGCAATCATAATGGAGTCTAACCAAGTTTCGAGGATTGTTACTAGGTTACAGAAAGCAATCCCGACGTTAGAATGGCTCCTTTACTTCACAGAATATTTGCATGCTGCTGAAATTTCAGTTCATAAAATTGTAACCTCTAAAAATGAACTAATAGACAGCATTGTAGATGCCGGGATAGGACGTGTGGACGCGAAGCTTGTGCCTGTGCAGACGCTTCTTGAAGCTTTAAAAATAGCCAAGTTGCAGTATCATTTAACTCCGATTTTCAATGACAATGAGGTTCAATATCATTACCCACTGTTGGAGTCAACCCTCACGCACAATGCAATTCTGATCCACATTCCTATGCGAGGGCAACATGAGTTTAATGCATTGCATTTAGAACCCTTCCCCTGGTTTGTGAACGACACACTGTATATAGGGTGACAATAAAAAGTGAAAGTTTTTATTTTTAGATGGCCATTTGTCCAATACTGCGTACCCATGAAAAAAGAACACAGGCGAAATCCTGGGTCATTTGGACAATATTTAGAGGTGGCTCAAGCCATTTGAAGTTAACACTACTGAAATTATTATTGATTTTTTCTAATTTCTTTATTTATGAACCGATTACTATGAAACTTTGCAGGTATATGTAGAATGCAAATTCAAACTAAAGTTGTTCCTAACATTTTTTCTAAAAATGAGTAATGAGTATTTTGGCTGGTGCAGCTATTGGCAATGCAGAGGGGAGGGAGAGGCGGGTGTCAGTCCGGGTAGGGGGAAGAGGTTGTGTGCCAGTGTCTGACTGGTACAGTAGCATCAGTTGTGTGTGAGACGTGACGGTGGGTGTGTGTGCGTCGCTCTTGTTGCAGTATTACGGTTAGTACCATTGTCTTTGTCTAAAATCAATGCATCAATTTAGGTATATAACACTTTAAAAACTTTATACAAGTGATCTTGCATGCCGTATGCTTTATGGGTGCTGTTGTTTGCATAACAGTAACAACATAAGTTACATAAATGTTTTTGTTTGTTTCAGGTTCAATGGAGAGTACACGTTCAAAAACTGAAGTTTGGCTCATTGGTCAACACATAACCGAAATCACGGTTGCACAACTTCCTTCAAGAGGAGATGTTCTACGTCTGTTTTTCCACGGTCACAATGAACATAAGAAAACAGTGAATGATTCTGCGAGAGAAGTTGCAGCATCGGTTATTAGTTTCTGGAATAAAGCACGGATTCCTACCATAACTGAGAAGAGTATTGGACGAAAGGTAGTGGATCTTTTTTTAATGTGGAAGGGACTTAAGAAAAACTGCACTCGCACTACAGACACACAACGTAAGAAAGAGGAAACTTTTTGTGATGAGTTAGAGGACCTCTTCGATGTTGCCCACCCCAAGGCAATGCAGCTCTTGACCATCAAAGAAGACCGAGCATTCCTGGCAGCGCAACGAGAAAAAGGGAGAAGAGGTGTAATAGCAGGAGTAGACAAAAAGATTGCTTGTTCCATCAAGCGTCGGGAAGAAAGCAAGAGTAAGCAATCTCTACAACAGAATCAAGCCAGTTCTGCTCTTGAATATGATGAGTTGGGTTCTTCGTCTGAAACAGAATCACAATCAAGCTCGTCATCATCTACAAGTTCCCTAGCGATATCACCAGTGGTATCTTCTTCCAATCGTAAACGTGCTACTCTCAAAGTTATCACCCCTGAATTGTCAAGTACATTGGACCGCACTGGGATCAGTCACCGCTCTGCTCTCCGGATCGTCAGTGCCACGGCTGCTAGTCTAGGTCATGACCCAATGGAACTAGTTTTAAACTATGAGACAGTGCATACTTCGCGAGCGACCCACCGTTCTGGGATTGCCAACGAAATTAAAGAAAAGTTTCAACCTAGTGAAGTGCTCACTGTGCACTGGGATGGAAAAATTATTCCTGATGAACAAGGAGCGAGTGTTGACCGAATCGCCATTCTTGTCTCCGGAATCAATACTGAAAAGCTGCTTGGTGTCCCGAAACTATTGTCAGGGACTGGACAGGCCATTGCTACAGCAGTCAGTGCAGCGCTGGAAGAGTGGAAAATATCAGAGAATGTTTCAGCACTCAGTTTTGACACAACAGCTTCAAACACTGGGCACTTGTCGGGGCCATGTGTCATTCTGGAGCAGAAACTCGGCCGCCGTCTTCTGCATCTCGCGTGTCGTCACCACATCCTTGAGCTTGTTGCCGAGAAAGCGTATGTGGAATGCATGGGGCCTTCCTCTGGACCAGATAATACTCTCTTCTCTCGCTTCAA